>NC_134569.1:234488326-234788326 GCF_050947875.1 Dermacentor variabilis | reverse complement strand
TGTTGTTTCCCTACATTTCTTCCACCAATCTTCCTATCGCCTCTCAATAATCTCTCTTTCAGACATGTTTACTTATCCACTGCTCTCGCTGAACCCAAGGGCTTCAAGGAGGCCAGTAGTGCCTAAATCGACCGCTGGGTAGACGTCTTCATCATCATCATCATCATCATCATCATCATCATCATCATCATCATCATCATCATCATCATCATCATCATCATCATCATCATCATCATCAGCCTAGTTACGCCCACTGCAGGGCAAAGGCCTCTCCCATACTTCTCCAACTACCCCGGTCATGTACTAATTGTGGCCATGTTGTCCCTGCAAACGTCTTAATGTCATCCGCCCACCTAACTTTCTGCCGCCCCCTGCTACGCATCCCTTCCCTTGGAATCCAGTCCGTAACCCTTAGTGACCATCGGTTATCTTCCCTCCTCATTACATGTCCGGCCCATGCCCATTTCTTTTTCTTGATTTCAACTAAGATGTCGTTTACCCGCGTTTGTTGCCTCACCCAATCTGCTCTTTTCTTATCCCTTAACGTCACACCCATCATTCTTCTTTCCATAGCTCGTTGCGTCGTCCTCAATTTCAGCAGAACCCTTTTCGTAAGCCTCCAGGTTTCTGCCCCATATGTGAGTACTCGTAACACACAGCTGTTATACACTTTCCTTTTGAGGGATAGTGGCAACCTGCTGTTCATGATTTGAGAATGCCTGCCAAACGCACCCCAGCCCATTCTTATTCTTCTGGTTATTTCAGTCTCATGATCCGGATCCGTGGACACTACCTGCCCTAAGTAGATGTATTCCCTTACCCCTTCCAGTGCTTCGCTACCTATCGTAAACTGCTGTTCTCTTCCGAGCCTGTTAAACATTACTTTAGTTTTCTGCAGATTAATTTTCAGACCCACCCTTCTGCTTTGCCTCTCCAGGTCAGTGAGCATGCATTGCAATTGGTCTCCTGAGTTACTAAGCAAGGCAATATCATCAGCGAATCGCAAGTTGCTAAGGTATTCTCCATCAACTTTTATCCCCAATTCTTCCCACTCCAGACCTCTGAATACCTCCTGTAAACATGCTGTGAATAGCATTGGAGATATCGTATCTCCCTGTCTGACGCCTTTCTTTATAGGGATTTTGTTGCTTTCTTTGTGGAGGACTACGGTGGCTGTGGAGCCGCTATAGATATCTTCCAGTATCTTTACATATGGCTCATCTACACCCTGATTCCGTGATGCCTCCATGACTGCTGAGGTTTCGACTGAATCAAACGCTTTCTCGTAATCAATGAAAGCTATATATAAGGGTTGGTTATATTCTGCACAATTCTCTATCACTTGATTGATAGTGTGAATATGGTCTATTGTTGAGTAGCCTTTACGGAATCCTGCCTGGTCCTTTGGTTGACAGAAGTCTAAGGTGTTCCTGATTCTATTTGCGATTACCTTAGTAAATACTTTGTAGGCAACGGACAGTAAGCTGATCGGTCTGTAATTTTTCAAGTCTTTGGCGTCCCCTTTCTTATGGATTAGGATTATGTTAGCGTTCTTCCAAGATTCCGGTACGCTCGAGGTTATGAGGCATTGCGTATACAGGGTGGCCAGTTTCTCTAGAACAATCTGACCACCATCCTTCAACAAATCTGCTGTTACCTGATCCTCCCCAGCTGCCTTCCCCCTTTGCATAGCTCCTAAGGCTTTCTTTACTTCTTCTGGCGTTACCTGTGGGATTTCGAATTCCTCTAGGCTATTCTCTCTTCCACTATCGTCGTGGGTGGCACTGGTACTGTATAAATCTCTATAGAACTCCTCAGCCACTTGAACTATCTCATCCATATTAGTAACGATATTGCCAGCTTTGTCTCTTAACGCACACATCTGATTCTTGCCTATTCCTAGTTTCTTCTTCACTGTTTTCAGGCTTCCTCCGTTCCTGAGAGCCTGTTCAATTCTATCCATATTATAGTTCCTGATGTCCGCTGTCTTACGCTTGTTGATTAACTTAGAAAGTTCTGCCAGTTCTATTCTAGCTGTAGGGTTAGAGGCTTTCATACATTGGCGTTTCTTGATCAGATCTTTCGTCTCCTGCGATAGCTTACTGGTTTCCTGTCTAACGGAGTTACCACCGACTTCTATTGCGCACTCCTTAATGGTTCCCATGAGATAGTCGTTCATTGCTTCAACACTAAGGTCCTCTTCCTGAGTTAAAGCCGAATACCTGTTCTGTAGCTTGATCCGGAATTCCTCTAGTTTCCCTCTTACCACTAACTCTTTGATTGGCTTCTTGTGTACCAGTTTCTTCCGTTCCCTCCTCAAGTCTAGGCTAATTCGAGTTCTTACCATCCTATGGTCACTGCAGCGTACCTTGCCGAGCGCGTCTACATCTTGTATGATGCCAGGGTTCGCGCAGAGTTTGAAGTCGATTTCATTTCTAGTCTCACTATTCGGGCTCCTCCATGTCCACTTTCGACTAACCCGCTTGCGGAAAAAGGTGTTCATTATCCGCATATTATTCTGTTCTGCAAACTCTACTAATAATTCTCCTCTGCTATTCCTAGAGCCTATGCCATATTCCCCCACTGACTTGTCTCCAGCCTGCTTCTTGCCTACCCTGGCATTGAAGTCGCCCATCAGTATAGTGTATTTTGTTTTGACTTTACCCATCGCCGATTCCACGTCTTCATAAAAGCTTTCGACTTCCTGGTCATCATGACTGCATGTAGGGGCATAGACTTGTACCACCTTCAATTTGTACCTCTTATTAAGTTTCACAACAAGACCTGCCACCCTCTCGTTAATGCTATAGAATTCCTGTATGTTACCAGCTATTTCCTTATTAATCAGGAATCCGACTCCTAGTTCTCGTCTCTCCGCTAAGCCCCGGTAACACAGTACATGCCCGATTTTTAGCACTGTATATGCTTCTTTTGTCCTCCTAACCTCACTGAGCCCTATTATATCCCATTTACTACCCTCTAATTCCTCCAATAACACTGCTAGACTCGCCTCACTAGATAGCGTTCTAACGTTAAACGTTGCCAGGTTCAGATTCCAATGGCGGCCTGTCCGGAGCCAGGTATTCTTAGCACCCTCTGCAGCATTACAGATCTGACCGCCGCCGTGGTCAGTTGCTTCGCGGCTGCTGGGGACTGAGGGCCGGGGTTTGATTGTTGTTTTCATATAGGAGGTTGTGGCCAAGTACTGCACCAGGGTGGCCAATCCTGCTCTGGTGAGAGAGTGCGTTACCGGTTCTGGTCACCGGAATCAGGCCGCACTCCAGGCCTGTTTGTGCAATTTTCTCAACACACGGTTTTTTTTTTTCGGTGGAGAATTGCGCGGCACCGGGATGTGAATCACGGTCCTCTTGCACTGGAGACGGATACTCTACCGTACCCGTAGGAGTTAAATTAAAAATTGAATTATGGTGTTTTGCGTGACAAAAACCACTTTCTGATTATGCACGCCGTAGTGGAGGACTCCGAAAATTTCGACCACCTGGGGTTCTTTAACGTGCACCTAATTCTAAGTACACGGGTGTTTTCGCATTTCGCCCCCATCGAAATGCGGCCGCCGTGGCCGGGGTCCGATCCCGCGACCTCGTGCTCAGCAGTCTAACACCATGACCACTGAGCAACCACGGCGGGTCCCGCAGGAGTTGTACGCCTCATTTAACCTACAGTGGTGCCCTATTTGATCAGTCAAGGTGGACCAATCTGAGGTTGGTTATACCGCATGGATGGCACTCGGCTAGTGAACCTGGTATTTATGACCTGCACATGTGTGGCCAAATATTTTTTTTATCAGGGTTTCCGTACAGTGATAAAAGGAAGGAAAATACATTAAAAAAAAGAAGAAAAAGAAAAAAAAATGAACATAACACGTGATTTGAACTCGTGATCCTTCAATGTTGCCCGGAAAGGTAGCTCAGTCGGTTGGTTCCTCAAGCCAACGCTTACTTTCAAGCGCCAAAGCTCCTGCTCCGAGCCTCATACTTATATGGAAAGGGACTGGTGTTGTCCGCGGCAGTCGATTCTGAGTGGTTGGAAGGCATAATTTCTTGAAAAAATGGCCGCCAGAGGAGCAGCGTGAACTCGAGCGGCTTTATAGACTAGGAAAACTGCCTTAAAATATTTAGACTTGAGGGGAAGCTTCGTTAACAAACTATAACACGGCAATCAGCACTCGTATACGACGAGAGAAATTATTGAGACGTGGAAAATTCCCTTGAAATAAATCTGGTTTGCGAGACAAATGCTTGTATGTATTGAATCTCTTAAAAGATGAGGGGGGGAAATATGCGCTCACCGAGAGGGCATCGTCAGCACGAGACCACCGCCAGGCACCTTACTGAGATGTAGAGAGCTTCGCGGCCGGAACAAAGTCTCCCCTCTCCGCCGGCCCAGGGTGGAAAACGCGCTTTCCGATCGCTCAAGGTTGCGCGGACATTGTATAGCTCTAGCGTCTAGGAAAGAGCTTAAACAGGTGCGGGGGCGGCACGCATAGCGTGGGAAGCTAGCCACCGGAATAGCTATCTCAAGTACTGCTGCTGGCGAGGGCGAAATACCTTCGTGTAATTATAATAACCCTAATAGGACTTCTTTCAAAGAAAAAAAAAAGAGAACAAAAAGAAAAGGGAAACGGCTCAGAAGGCTATACTACGAGAGCTATGACTGATACTTTTCTATATATATGTATTCATCTCATCTATGGGATCGCATGCGCGCGCTGTTGGTTTTAAAGCGCAACCGTGGTAGGGAAACGGAAGGCGATATAAGCATGCGTGTCCATGATACGCACACGAGAAACTGCCTTACAATATTTAGAATTGATATATATATACACACACAAAAGCCAATATAGGCTGCTCGACACTATCTCGCGCGTTTTTGTAGCGACGTACATCAGAACCGATTCGTCGTTCCACAACAACCATTTCCTGAGTGATCGCCAGATATATGCCGAATAACTTCCTGTCATTCAATAAGAATGTCTCTCTTTCATGCAGCCTACCAATTCGCGCTGTTTCGGTTTAGACAAAACAATTTATCATTCGAGGCGCACTTGCCAAGTTTGCCTCCAATTAAAACTGCCTGCGATGCCTATAGTGCAGCTCTTATCTCACTCAACATACACAGCTCTATATACGTGCATCCGGTGCAATGCTTTCCGTTGTATCAGCAATTTCAATCTCATGGCCGATCATGTAAGCAAAAGTAGCTGTTTACTATTTACAATATCCAGAATTGATCAAACGTGAAGTTGTCACCGGCATTCTGAGTGGTTGGAAGGCATAATTTCTTGGAAAAATGGCCGCCAGAGGAGCAGCGTGAACTCGAGCGGCTTTATAGACTAGGAAAACTGCCTTAAAATATTTAGACTTGAGGGAAAGCTTCGTTAACAAACTATAACACGGCAATCAGCACTCGTATACGACGAGAGAAATTATTGAGACGTGGAAAATTCCCTTGAAATAAATCTGGTTTGCGAGACAAATGCTTGTATGTATTGAATCTCTTAAAAGATGAGGGGGGGAAATATGCGCTCACCGAGAGGGCATCGTCAGCACGAGACCACCGCCAGGCACCTTACTGAGATGTAGAGAGCTTCGCGGCCGGAACAAAGTCTCCCCTCTCCGCCGGCCCAGGGTGGAAAACGCGCTTTCCGATCGCTCAAGGTTGCGCGGACATTGTATAGCTCTAGCGTCTAGGAAAGAGCTTAAACAGGTGCGGGGGCGGCACGCATAGCGTGGGAAGCTAGCCACCGGAATAGCTATCTCAAGTACTGCTGCTGGCGAGGGCGAAATACCTTCGTGTAATTATAATAACCCTAATAGGACTTCTTTCAAAGAAAAAAAAAGAGAACAAAAAGAAAAGGGAAACGGCTCAGAAGGCTATACTACGAGAGCTATGACTGATACTTTTCTATATATATGTATTCATCTCATCTATGGGATCGCATGCGCGCGCTGTTGGTTTTAAAGCGCAACCGTGGTAGGGAAACGGAAGGCGATATAAGCATGCGTGTCCATGATACGCACACGACAAACTGCCTTACAATATTTAGAATTGATATATATATACACACACAAAAGCCAATATAGGCTGCTCGACACTATCTCGCGCGTTTTTGTAGCGACGTACATCAGAACCGACTCGTCATTCCACAACAACCATTTCCTGAGTGATCGCCAGATATATGCCGAATAACTTCCTGTCATTCAATAAGAATGTCTCTCTTTCATGCAGCCTACCAATTCGCGCTGTTTCGGTTTAGACAAAACAATTTATCATTCGAGGCGCACTTGCCAAGTTTGCCTCCAATTAAAACTGCCTGCGATGCCTATAGTGCAGCTCTTATCTCACTCAACATACACAGCTCTATGTACGTGCATCCGGTGCAATGCTTTCCGTTGTATCAGCAATTTCAATCTCATGGCCGATCATGTAAGCAAAAGTAGCTGTTTACTATTTACAATATCCAGAATTGATCAAACGTGAAGTTGTCACCGGCATTCTGAGTGGTTGGAAGGCATAATTTCTTGGAAAAATGGCCGCCAGGGGAGCAGCGTGAACTCGAGCGGCTTTATAGACTAGGAAAACTGCCTTAAAATATTTAGACTTGAGGGGAAGCTTCGTTGACAAACTATAACACGGCAATCAGCACTCGTATACGACGAGAGAAATTATTGAGATGTGGAAAATTCCCTTGAAATAAATTTGGTTTGCGAGACAAATGCTTGTATGTATTGAATCTCTTAAAAGATGAGGGGGGGAAATATGCGCTCACCGAGAGGGCATCGTCAGCACGAGACCACCGCCAGGCACCTTACCGAGATGTAGAGAGCTTCGCGGCCGGAACAAAGTCTCCCCTCTCCGCCGGCCCAGGGTGGAAAACGCGCTTTCCGATCGCTCAAGGTTGCGCGGACATTGTATAGCTCTAGCGTCTAGGAAAGAGCTTAAACAGGTGCGGGGGCGGCACGCATAGCGTGGGAAGCTAGCCGCCGGAATAGCTATCTCAAGTACTGCTGCTGGCGAGGGCGAAATACCTTCGTGTAATTATAATAACCCTAATAGGACTTCTTTCAAAGAAAAAAAAAGAGAACAAAAAGAAAAGGGAAACGGCTCAGAAGGCTACACTACGAGAGCTATGACTGATACTTTTCTACATATATGTATTCATCTCATCTATGGGATCGCATGCGCGCGCTGTTGGTTTTAAAGCGCAACCGTGGTAGGGAAACGGAAGGCGATATAAGCATGTGTGTCCATGATACGCACACGACAAACTGCCTTACAATATTTAGAATTGATATATATATACACACACAAAAGCCAATATAGGCTGCTCGACACTATCTCGCGCGTTTTTGTAGCGACGTACATCAGAACCGACTCGTCGTTCCACAACAACCATTTCCTGAGTGATCGCCAGATATATGCCGAATAACTTCCTGTCATTCAATAAGAATGTCTCTCTTTCATGCAGCCTACCAATTCGCGCTGTTTCGGTTTAGACAAAACAATTTATCATTCGAGGCGCACTTGCCAAGTTTGCCTCCAATTAAAACTGCCTGCGATGCCTATAGTGCAGCTCTTATCTCACTCAACATACACAGCTCTATATACGTGCATCCGGTGCAATGCTTTCCGTTGTATCAGCAATTTCAATGTCATGGCCGATCATGTAAGCAAAAGTAGCTGTTTACTATTTACAATATCCAGAATTGATCAAACGTGAAGTTGTCACCGGCATTCTGAGTGGTTGGAAGGCATAATTTCTTGGAAAAATGGCCGCCAGAGGAGCAGCGTGAACTCGAGCGGCTTTATAGACTAGGAAAACTGCCTTAAAATATTTAGACTTGAGGGAAAGCTTCGTTAACAAACTATAACACGGCAATCAGCACTCGTATACGACGAGAGAAATTATTGAGACGTGGAAAATTCCCTTGAAATAAATCTGGTTTGCGAGACAAATGCTTGTATGTATTGAATCTCTTAAAAGATGAGGGGGGGAAATATGCGCTCACCGAGAGGGCATCGTCAGCACGAGACCACCGCCAGGCACCTTACCGAGATGTAGAGAGCTTCGCGGCCGGAACAAAGTCTCCCCTCTCCGCCGGCCCAGGGTGGAAAACGCGCTTTCCGATCGCTCAAGGTTGCGCGGACATTGTATAGCTCTAGAGTCTAGGAAAGAGCTTAAACAGGTGCGGGGGCGGCACGCATAGCGTGGGAAGCTAGCCGCCGGAATAGCTATCTCAAGTACTGCTGCTGGCGAGGGCGAAATACCTTCGTGTAATTATAATAACCCTAATAGGACTTCTTTCAAAGAAAAAAAAAGAGAACAAAAAGAAAAGGGAAACGGCTCAGAAGGCTACACTACGAGAGCTATGACTGATACTTTTCTACATATATGTATTCATCTCATCTATGGGATCGCATGCGCGCGCTGTTGGTTTTAAAGCGCAACCGTGGTAGGGAAACGGAAGGCGATATAAGCATGTGTGTCCATGATACGCACACGACAAACTGCCTTACAATATTTAGAATTGATATATATATACACACACAAAAGCCAATATAGGCTGCTCGACACTATCTCGCGCGTTTTTGTAGCGACGTACATCAGAACCGACTCGTCGTTCCACAACAACCATTTCCTGAGTGATCGCCAGATATATGCCGAATAACTTCCTGTCATTCAATAAGAATGTCTCTCTTTCATGCAGCCTACCAATTCGCGCTGTTTCGGTTTAGACAAAACAATTTATCATTCGAGGCGCACTTGCCAAGTTTGCCTCCAATTAAAACTGCCTGCGATGCCTATAGTGCAGCTCTTATCTCACTCAACATACACAGCTCTATATACGTGCATCCGGTGCAATGCTTTCCGTTGTATCAGCAATTTCAATCTCATGGCCGATCATGTAAGCAAAAGTAGCTGTTTACTATTTACAATATCCAGAATTGATCAAACGTGAAGTTGTCACCGGCATTCTGAGTGGTTGGAAGGCATAATTTCTTGGAAAAATGGCCGCCAGAGGAGCAGCGTGAACTCGAGCGGCTTTATAGACTAGGAAAACTGCCTTAAAATATTTAGACTTGAGGGAAAGCTTCGTTAACAAACTATAACACGGCAATCAGCACTCGTATACGACGAGAGAAATTATTGAGACGTGGAAAATTCCCTTGAAATAAATCTGGTTTGCGAGACAAATGCTTGTATGTATTGAATCTCTTAAAAGATGAGGGGGGGAAATATGCGCTCACCGAGAGGGCATCGTCAGCACGAGACCACCGCCAGGCACCTTACCGAGATGTAGAGAGCTTCGCGGCCGGAACAAAGTCTCCCCTCTCCGCCGGCCCAGGGTGGAAAACGCGCTTTCCGATCGCTCAAGGTTGCGCGGACATTGTATAGCTCTAGCGTCTAGGAAAGAGCTTAAACAGGTGCGGGGGCGGCACGCATAGCGTGGGAAGCTAGCCGCCGGAATAGCTATCTCAAGTACTGCTGCTGGCGAGGGCGAAATACCTTCGTGTAATTATAATAACCCTAATAGGACTTCTTTCAAAGAAAAAAAAAGAGAACAAAAAGAAAAGGGAAACGGCTCAGAAGGCTACACTACGAGAGCTATGACTGATACTTTTCTACATATATGTATTCATCTCATCTATGGGATCGCATGCGCGCGCTGTTGGTTTTAAAGCGCAACCGTGGTAGGGAAACGGAAGGCGATATAAGCATGTGTGTCCATGATACGCACACGACAAACTGCCTTACAATATTTAGAATTGATATATATATACACACACAAAAGCCAATATAGGCTGCTCGACACTATCTCGCGCGTTTTTGTAGCGACGTACATCAGAACCGACTCGTCGTTCCACAACAACCATTTCCTGAGTGATCGCCAGATATATGCCGAATAACTTCCTGTCATTCAATAAGAATGTCTCTCTTTCATGCAGCCTACCAATTCGCGCTGTTTCGGTTTAGACAAAACAATTTATCATTCGAGGCGCACTTGCCAAGTTTGCCTCCAATTAAAACTGCCTGCGATGCCTATAGTGCAGCTCTTATCTCACTCAACATACACAGCTCTATATACGTGCATCCGGTGCAATGCTTTCCGTTGTATCAGCAATTTCAATGTCATGGCCGATCATGTAAGCAAAAGTAGCTGTTTACTATTTACAATATCCAGAATTGATCAAACGTGAAGTTGTCACCGGCATTCTGAGTGGTTGGAAGGCATAATTTCTTGGAAAAATGGCCGCCAGAGCAGCAGCGTGAACTCGAGCGGCTTTATAGACTAGGAAAACTGCCTTAAAATATTTAGACTTGAGGGGAAGCTTCGTTAACAAACTATAACACGGCAATCAGCACTCGTATACGACGAGAGAAATTATTGAGACGTGGAAAATTTCCTTGAAATAAATCTGGTTTGCGAGACAAATGCTTGTATGTATTGAATCTCTTAAAAGATGAGGGGGGGAAATATGCGCTCACCGAGAGGGCATCGTCAGCACGAGACCACCGCCAGGCACCTTACTGAGATGTAGAGAGCTTCGCGGCCGGAACAAAGTCTCCCCTCTCCGCCGGCCCAGGGTGGAAAACGCGCTTTCCGATCGCTCAAGGTTGCGCGGACATTGTATAGCTCTAGCGTCTAGGAAAGAGCTTAAACAGGTGCGGGGGCGGCACGCATAGCGTGGGAAGCTAGCCGCCGGAATAGCTATCTCAAGTACTGCTGCTGGCGAGGGCGAAATACCTTCGTGTAATTATAATAACCGTAATAGGACTTCTTTCAAAGAAAAAAAAAGAGAACAAAAAGAAAAGGGAAACGGCTCAGAAGGCTATACTACGAGAGCTATGACTGATACTTTTCTATATAGATGTATTCATCTCATCTATTCACGTTCTAATAAAACATGCTCCATAGTTTCCCTAGCTCTGCCGCAGCAACGACATGCTTCTTCTTCCTTCGTATATCTCGCTTTATATGTGCGTGTTCTAAGGGATCCTGATCTCGCTTCGAAAAGCAATGAGCTTCCCTTTGAGTTATAATAAATTGTTTCTCTCCTGATTTCGTTTTTTTCCTCTTAAGTAGTTAGTCATGGCAGGTTTCTTTTTCCATTGCCGCCACCCATGAGATTATTTCAGCTGCTCTGTCTTTCCGCTTGACGTTCTTTGTTGCCGTGTTGCCCACCATACAGGCCGCATACTTGCTGGTAAGCTTCCTAGTTCTTTTCCTCCGCTGTGAATCAATGTTTTTCCTGTACAGATACCTCAACACTCTCCCAGCCCATTTACTCTCTTCTATATTTCTCAGTCGTTCTTCATACTAAATTTCACTGCAAGCTTCCCTCACTTCAAAACTAGTTCAGCCCATATCACCTTGCACAGCTTCATTTGTAGTCTCCCCGTGAGCGCCCAATGCGAGGCGTCCTACCGACCTTTGCTTTCCATCGAGTCCTGAGTGTACCCCTGATTAAAAGCGAATAACCACATTCCCAGAAGTAAGTCCTGGAAGTTTCCACATACCCCGGAGCACCTCGTACCTATTCCCTGCAGGGGCACTTGCGTCAGCAGGCGTTTGGTGTGTTGCGACACCACGTACCCGAGCACATGAGGGTTGGACCCTCCCGCGTGTAACCGTAGGCGGCTTTGCCGTGTCCGGGGAAAGGGGGATCCTGGGGGTTGAGCCGATGCCGGGTTTACGGACCTTTAAGGCCCCCCGGCGGAGGCAACAAACCTCTTTGGCCTCTGCTTCAAGTAGACGGCACCTCCAGAATGACCCAACTTGGGGAAATCGGCAGTCGCCTTTTTCTTTTCCTGCCTCTCTCTCCTCAAATCTTCGTCTTTATCTCTCAGATTTTGACCTTTCCTGTCTTCTTCTCCTTTCCATTTACTTCCTTTCTTCACGGCTGCAAGAATTAACCTCGTGTGGCTATCCTACCTTGGGTACACCATATTTGGTTATAGTGACGGCGTACGACTGGCGCCTTGTAGACTTGTACACAAGCTCTGCCGCGTCCCCACGTTGGGCTCCGTGGTGGGATGTCGGCGCTGTTGCCAAACATACACATTTTTCTCATGGCAGCGCAAGCCTCTATTCTCAATAATCGGCGTCTGAAAAGATGCCGCACCGAAGCAACGTTCCAGTTCTCTTTTCGGAGCAATGCCCCATCATTTCCCAAGTTCTATGTACTGCACAGCGAAAACAAAGTACCACTGAGAGAGCTCTTTCCATTCCTAGTGGCCAAGTGTCTAAAACAAAAAATCGGACTTTCATACAAAGCCTCAAAAATGTCCAGCGGGGACCTCCTCCTAGAAATACATGACAAAGAACAAGCGCAATAGCTCACGGAACTTAACAGTATTGGTAACGCAACAGTGACAATTTCACCGCACAGAAAACTTAATACAAGCAGGGGTGTGATATCAGAGGAAGACTTTATTGGCATGAGCGACGAAGAACTACTGGAAGGTTTCCAGGAACAAAATGTTACTAAAACCCTAAGAATTGTCATCTGCAGGAACGACCAAGAAATCCCCACAAAATAGTTATGCTCACCTTCGGAACAAGTGAAATGCCTACCACGCTGGATGCAGGTTATGTAAAGGTAAATGTTAGACCATATATCCCGAACCCCAGACGATGTTTCAAATGGCAAAGGTTTGGACATGCGTTGCATGAATGTCGAGGACGAACAACTTGTGCAAAGTGCAGATCCAACGATCACCAAACTGACAATTGCACCTCTTCCCCACTTTGTGTTAACTGCAAGGAAGATCATGCAGCTTATTCGCGGCCCTGCCCTTGCTGGAAAAAAGAAAAAGAAGTAATTGCTCTAACTGTCAAGGAAAAATCTCGTTCTATGAAGCCAGAAAGCGGCTATCGTAACTTCCGCGAAGAAGTTATGCCGATGTGACGAAGGTGGGGGCATCGTCACAGAGGTCTGAGGAGTCCTGCGAACCCACGCACAGTGGTCTCGTAGTGACGCCTCCCGCGCCCGTGGTGGAAGCAGCCAGTGCTGTTCCATCATCTTCGGAGGCCCTGCAGACACCAGTCCCGCAGGGCCCTAAGATCAAACGAACCCCAAGGCCCGAGGCACGTGTTTCGGCGCCAAACTCTCGGTCCTCCAGCGCTTCAGAGAGAGCGATGGAGGTCGACACAAAAACCCCGGTTTCATTGACACCGAAGGACAAGCGCTCTCTAGAGCGCGGTAAGAGGCACAAAATTTCAATAACCACTCAAAATAAGAAACCGATAACCTAAATGTTATCGCTTATTTGTATAAGCCTTTTTAAATCCATGTCACCTAACATCTCACCTGTTATTCTTTTCGTAGTGCCAATTTTTATCTTTCAATTTTAATATGGCTTCTATTATCCATTGGAATTGTAGAGGTCTCATACACAATCTAGGTGACATGAAAGATATCATCAAGATCTTTTTCACCACTTGCTGTATGTTTTCAGGAAACAAATCTCGGTCCGAAAAATAGTCAAATTCTCAAAGGTTTCACCGTTGTCCGACGGGACCGCGAATGTTCCGCCGTTTGTCAGGCGGAGGGGCTATAGTCGTGCAGGGCGGCACTCCTACCTGAAATGTCCAATTGAATATATCCTTAGAAGCCGTAGCTGTCACCATTCTATCTTACAAAACCATCACCATTTGCTCACTGTATATTCCACCCCACACCCACTTCACTACTAAACAATCAGAAAATCTAACAGATCAATTACCAGAGCCATTTGTTTTAGTAGGGGATTTTAATGCTCATTGTACTCTTTGGGGCAGCGTCAAAACTGACCAAAGAGGACAGCTGGTTGAAGATTTTATGTTATCCAATGATATCTGCTTTTTAAATTCAGGTGCCCCAACGTACTTTCACCAACTTCCCCCGGTTTTAGTTGTTTGGATTTAGCTTTTTGCTCACCATCTCTTTTTAGTTATCTTAAGTGGGGGGCCCTCGAATACGCCATATGGCAGTGATCACTTACCAGCAGTCATTAAACTCTCATCATCACCACCAACCGAAACCACTAGGCCACGCCGATGGAAACTAAAGCTCGCTAACTGGCCGTTCTTTAAGGAAAATTCGAAACTGGAAGATGTCTTTTTGCCAGACCTAAGCGTTGATGAACTTAACAAAAAGTTCACTGAGGTAATAATCTCAGCGGCAGTAAAGGCGATACCTCAGTCATCGGGTATTGTGCGCAGGAGTGTAAAGAGTGTACCAACGCTAAAGAAGAACAAAATAAGGCCTGGGGAATCCTACGGAGGTACCCCACCTATTGCAACCTCTTAACCTTCAAACAAGCCAAAGCCAAATCACGATTCATTAGAAGACAGGCTGAAAAATCATCATGGCAAAAATATATAACTTCAGTTAATAGTACGGTCACATCGAAACGAATGTGGGACCAGGTGAGGAAATTTAAAGGACAGTACTCATCTTACACAATACCGTTACTTACAAGTCCAGGCACACAAACAACAATACAAGAACAGTCAGATATACTTGGAGAACATTTCCGCGATGTATCCAGTTCAGGGAATTATACAAAGGAATTTTTACAATACAAACAGTCTGTTGAAATACAGAAGCTGCCCACTACTGGCGCATCAAATTAACCGTACAATTCCCCCCTCACACAACAAGAAATAAACAGAGCTCGTTCTGCAGAGAAAAACACAGCGCCAGGTCACGACCGTATTCACTACGCCATGCTGGCTCATCTATCTCAAGCATCTGTAGACGCTGTCCTTAAATTTTTAACTTAATCTGCGAATCTGGAATAATGCCGATAGAGTGGAAAAAGGCAATAGTAGTTCCATTTCTAAAAGCTGGTAAATCCCCAACATCCGCAAGCAGCTACAGACCTATTGCACTCACAAGCTGTTTGGCAAAATCATATGAAATCATTATCAATATGCGAATATCATTTATTTTAGAATCAAGAAACCTTATTGATTCACCCCCCCCCCCCCCCAGGGTGGGTATAAAAAGGGTTGTTCAACTACAGACCATCTTGTCCGTCTAGAACATGAAATTCGATATGCATTTTTACACAAACTACACTGTCTTGCAGTTTTCTTAGATTTAGACAAAGCCTATGATACCACATGGAGATATGGAATTTTAAGAGACCTTGCTGACCTCGCAATCGGATAAAATTCTGAACTGCCTAGCTGATTTTGTGCCTAATAGAACATTTCAGGTACGTCTGGGCTCAGTACTATCTCATACTTATAAACAAGAAAATGGTGTTCCACAAGGCTGTTCTAAACACGACACTCTATATAGTAAAAATGAAATCAGTTAATAAGATCATACCGTCGTCTGTTATGCACTCTTTATACGCAGAAGATCTCCAAGTGGCTTGCCGCGCCTCAAATTTGGTAACCTGTGAAAGGCAGCTTCAACTCACAATAAATAAACTTACACAATGGGCTAAAAAATGGTTTCCGTTTCTCCACACAGAAAACAGTTACTGTTTTGTTTTCTCAGAAAGGAGGGCTACACAGCGATCCAGCCCTAAAATTGAATGACTTCATATTGCCGGTGAAACAAGACCATGAGTTTTTAAGGGTAAATTTCGACGCCAAACTAAACTTCCTAGCCCACATTAAAACTCTAAAGATTAAGGGAAATAAAGCATTGAATATCCTTAAAGTTTTATCTCATAAGCACTGGGGCTCCGACCGAACCTGTCTTTTACGTACTTACCGGTCTCTTGTGCGTAGCCTTTTAGACTACGGCTCCGTGGTTTACGGCTCAGCCAGACAGTCCTACATCCAACGACTTGATCCAGTACATAACCTTGGACTGCGACTGGCAAGTGGTGCCTACAGAACTTCACCTATTCAAAGTTTATATATCGAGTGTAATGAACCCTCCTTGCAGCAGCGCAGAGCATTACTCACTTTTTCCTACGTACTCAGAATTCAGCCATCACCGCAACACATATGCTACAATATCCTCCCACAATTCAACTCGCACTTACACTATACAAATAAACTGAACATGATTAGGCCATTTGTCCTGCGGTATGAGCAATACTGTCGGGACCATGACATCCCCCACGAAGTCCTCCAGGTTGCCAAGAAACCACAACGGTTGGCCCCGCGCTACGATTTCACACACTTATGTGATTGGACGTTAATAGATCTAAAGAAAAGAGACATCCCACACGAACACATTATACAGGAATTCCATGCTCTTCAGGACAAATATCAAGATCACATGGAAGTCTACACTGATGACTCCAAAACAAAAGAATACGTGGGTGTAGGGGCCGTAACAGAAAATTGGGAAAGAAGTATTCGTCTACCAAAACATGCCTCTGTTTTCACTGCTGAAGTTTATGGTGTATGTGTTGTAGTTAAATATATTATCACTGGCAAGCACAAAAACACCGTCATATACACTGATTCCTTAAGTACACTAAAGGCTCTAAATCTGAAATCTAAGTGTGAACCCTTGTTAGGGGATATAATAAACATGGTCGCCCTTAACAAGTACGGGAGATTAATCCGCTTCTGCTGGGTACCAAGTCATGTTGGGATACCGGGTAACGAAGAAGCCGATAGATGTGCATCGATGGCAGCGTACAAAGAGATAACAAACACAGCACTTCCATACAAAGATAGCATGCGTGCGATTAGAAAAGCCTTAAGGGGAAAATGGCAACGCGAATGGGACCGTTGTGCCGACAACAAGCTACATCTCACGAAACCCATAGTTGGCGAGTGGAAGACATGTTATCATCAGGAGCGGTTTATCGAAGTAGTTTTATGCCGACTACGCATTGGGTACACACACCTCACACACAATTATTTGCTTACGAAAGAAGACACACCAACATGCGAGAAATGTCAAGAACCACTAACACTTATGCACATATTACTGACATGTACGCATATTGAAACACACAGACGAGCACTTTTGCACAAATTATGTCAAGTACACATATCTCTACAACCTGCTCTAATTTTAGGTGATAATCCGCTAGTCCCATTATGTGACCTCAGTAAATTTCTAGATGACATTGGCTTTTTACATAAAATATAGATTACTAACAAAGCCTTTTCCTTCATAAACTAGATGTTAAAACACCTCGTGTTTGGCGCAGCATAGCCTTAGCCGCTTTTGCGCCATAAAACCCAATTTAACTAACTAACTAACTAACTAACTAACTAACTAACTAACTAACTAACTAACTAACTAACTAACTAACTAACTAACTAACTAACTAACTAACTAACTAACTTCGTATCCATTGTATCCCCATAGCGCTCTGTGCTTCAGTATGGCTGCAGTTCTCTTAGCCTTCACTGTTATTGTTTTTTCCTGTGTTTCCATATATCTATTGCCTTCGCTTATATAGGTATATATATTCTCTCGCCCGAGGTATTTCCTGGCCCTGTATTGCCCCTGTCTGTTCACTGTTTTCATTGAATACCATAACACTCGATTTTCTAACACTGAATTTCAAACCTAAATTCTTGCCTTCTTGTCCACAGTTATTAACCAGACGTTGCAATTCCCCTTGCTTTTTAGCTAGCAACAGAATGTCGTCCGCATATAATAAACCTGGAAGCTGCTGCTCCACTACTGTACCCGCCTATTTGTATGAGAGATTAAACCCGATATTACTTCCTTCGAGTGCCCTCTTCACCCTCACCACGTACATCATAAACAGCAGTGGGGATAAACGGCACCCCTGCCTCAGTGTTAATTTGCAGTTACCGCGATATAATTGGTATCAAAGTGTGCGCGAAGGTGCGGGGCATCCACCAGTACCAGTTTTGACCAAGCGGTACGTGATTCTCTTGATTTACGAGGACTTTTTCTGTTGCGGTGCGGACTTTTCGCCAAGCCTAACGTAGGCCTCCCACGAGTACGGCCACCGGTGGCGACGGGCCCGGCCGCTAGGCCTAACCCGGCGACGAGTACGACCAAGATGGCGTGCGAAATGGAAGTGGCGACGTCAATGGGAGACAACATGGCGTCAGCACCGAGCATCGGCAGTCTCGGCGGGCACACGTGCATTGATGTTCCCGGAGAGGACATTACACCGGAAGAAGCCGAAGGCTGGTCGTCCTCCGGAAAGCGCATCAAGCAGATCATGGCTGGCAAGGCAAACGGTGAGTCCGCCGCCATTACTCACCAGTCTAGACCCAAGATTAGGGCCAGCTTTGCTAAGAGAGTTGCAGCCTCGGTAACGAAAGCGGCGAGGATGCCGACAGACATGCCGAAAGAAGACACCAAGATAGTCATGAGGCCACGTGGAGGTCTCAACGTAGCGAGAACTGAGGTTTCAATAATTATGTCGGCAGTCATGACGGCGGCTCGAGTAACGAAGGAAGAAGGCAAAGCAGACACCATCTGCACGAACGCGCAGAAAAACATCATCGTGGTCAGCACCCCGGACGAGCGGCGTGCCACGCTATACTCTAAGGTCAAAGCCCTTAACATAGGAGGCAGTACATACGAAGTCAGCGCTTACCGAACGGTGCCGGACGGCACGGTCAAGGGAGTCATCCGAGGCATAGCCGTAGACGACTCCCCGGAGGAGATAGCCGAAAACATCGTGAACCCGTGCAACCCCCAAGCGGTGGAGGCGCACAGAATCGGCAATACAACCACGGTGATAGTACTCTTCGCAGGACAGAAAGTACCGAACTACGTCAAGTATGGCTCGATATTAGTCAGGTGCGGGTTTTACCGCAAGCACTTTGACGTGTGCAGGCAATGCGGCAAGGTCGGAAATAGAAGAGACGTATGCCCGAATCCCAACACCAGAGTGTGCTTCGGCTGCGGAATCGTGAACCCCAGCGAGGATCACAAACACGAATGCAAGCCCAAGTGCAAGATCTGCGGGGGACAGCATCGAACGGGCGAGAGGGAATGCAAAAACAAGTACAAGATGCCGTACGTGGTCGAAAAACGGCAATGGGAACGCAAGATGACAGCCATGCAGCAACAACCGGATCCGGAAAGGTTTCCGCCGCTGCGAGCGCCGTCTGCCGAGAGACCCCGCGGGGAATCGAGGCAGCGCGACAGCAGCCGCAAGAGGGACAACAGCAAGGGAGGCAGGAGCGCCAGCCGCCACAGACCGTCGCAGTCGAGGGAGAGAGTCGCCTGGGCCGACGCAGTCAAGGCAAACATAGCAGATAAGAGACAACCACCAGCGCAAAACGCCGCGAAGAAGATCCAAGAAGAGAACGGGGTGGTAAAAGCCCTGAGAGACGAGAACGAGATGCTAAAGCGGAGAATCGCCGAACAGGACGCAACCATCAAGGAAATCAACGAGAAGCTAACGACATTAATTGGGTTGCAGCAACAGCAGCAGCTGCTGCCGAAGCCCGCACAAGAGAGGAAACAAGATGAGATAAGCGCGGACGAACCAGAGGTCGAGGTGGACCCGAGAGCCACGAAAGAGGCGGGACCGGCTCCCAACAGGAGAGCCATAGAGGGCGCCAAGGAACGAAAGATAATGGAGAGAATCGAAAAACAGGACGACAGACTCGACCGTCTTGAGGCGACCAGCAAGGTAACCAACGAACGCCTCACTACGCTCGCGCAAACAGTTCAGCAGATGACAACGAACATACAGAGCACGATCCAGAACATGATGGCGCAGATGCAAGCACAGCTGCAGACGCAGATACAGGCACAAATAAAAGGCATGGAAGCACAGATAATCGCCAAACTGCAGCAATCATGGACGGGACAGCACGTACAGCAGCATCCACAGCACCAGTGAGAGACCTCTTGGTCTGGCACTGGAACTGCAACGGCTTTACCGGCAAGAGAGCGGTGCTGCAGCAACACTTGCAGCAACTAATGAGGAAACCAGACGTCATAATGATTGAAGAAACACACAGCGAAGAGACGCCGAGATTACCTGGCTACCGGTCGCACGACAGCCCGCCGAGCAAAAGGGACACGTCCAAGGGCAAGGGCAGAGGGGTCTGCACCTTCGTTAGGAAAGGGATCACCTTCATGGAACACGACATGATCGGCAAAAGCGTCATCGAACACTGCATGGTGGAAGTAATCACGGGCAAGAGGAGGAAGGAGAGCACTTTCCTGGTGAACGTCTACAGCAATCCGTCCCACGGACAACAGAAATTCAAGGCACTCTTCCACAAAGCGAGTTCAGTCGCGGGGAGCAATACGCTCGTAGTGTGCGGAGACTTTAACGCTCCGAGCCAAGACTGGGACTACCACAGAACGACGGTCAAGGGGAGAGAGCTCATGCAAGACGCCACTGACGTGGGACTGAACCTAATCACGGATCTGGCCTTTCCCACCAGGATCGGCACATCGGTTACGAGAGACACCACTCCGGACCTTACCTTCGTCAAAACCGACGGAGGACCGAGAGAAGCAAAATGGAGAAACACGGGCCAAGAGCTGGGCAGCGATCACTACATCGTGGAGGTCGTCGTACCGCTCGAACGCCAAGGCAACAGCGGCATAAGGAAGCATCGCATTACGGACTGGGACGCCTTTCGAAAGGCGCTACCCGCGGTGCAACTGGACATTACGGACATCGAGCAATGGGCGGCCAACGTCGTTGAGACGATGGAAGGAGCCACTAAAGAGCTGGAGACGGACGAACGGATAGACAAGATGGACAGTCGGCTGGCCCACCTGATAGAAGCCAAGCAGTCCATAAAGGCGAGGTGGCAGAAGCGACGAACCAACCCAAATCTAAGGAAGAAGATCGCCGAGCTCAGCAGGCAGATCGAGGTCCACTGCAGGGTGCTATTCACCCAACAGTGGAACGAGGCCTGCAACGAAGCCGACGGACACATGCACAAGGGCAAGACGTGGAACATGCTGCGGCACCTCCTCGACGAAACCAAGACCAAGGGCCACCAACACAACAACCTGGCCAGAATCCTACACAAGGCAATCTGTGAACACGGGGAGGACGAGGTCAAGGGGCGCTTGGACGCCAAGTACCTACCGACCACCCCCACGGAAAGACACCCGGATTACCAAGGCAACGAGAACGAGACGCTAGATCGAGACATCCAGACATGGGAAGTCAGAGTTCCCCTGCAGGACCTCAATGGCAGGTCCGCCGCGGGTCCCGATCGAGTGACCAACAGAGCGCTCAAGAACCTCAACGAAGCGGCCATCGAAACGCTCACGAACCTTTACAACAAGTGCTGGCAAGAAGGAAGGCTGCCCAAGCAATGGAAAGCAGCCAAGACGATCCTCATCCCCAAGCCTGGCAAGCCGCCCAACATAGAGAACCTCAGGCCGATCTCGCTCACTTCGTGCGTGGGAAAGGTCCTCGAGCACGTTCTCATGAACAGGTGGCAGCGTTACCTGGAAGAATCGAAGCTTTACCCAAATCCCATCATCGGGTTTCGGAAGAAGCTCGGGACGCAAGACGCCATGATCTTACTGAAGAACGAGATCATCGACGATACGACGGGCACCAAGGACAACAGAGCCATACTCGCGCTGGACTTGCAGAGCGCCTTCGATTAAGTGAGGCACTCGGCTATCCGGGCCCAAGTATCCAGACTAAACATGGGCAGAAGGACATACCAGTACATCAAAGACTTCCTGACGGAACGGACCACCAAAATCTGCGCGGGAGACCTGCAGTGCTGCTGGGCAGCGTCGGAACTCCGCAGGGCTCGGTGATCTCCCCGCTTCTCTTCAACCTCGTGATGATCGGGGTGGCCAGCCGGCTAGAAAGAGTAGCGGGAGTCCGGCACACCATCTACGCCGACGACGTTACGCTATGGGTACCGGGAGGAAGCGACGGACACATCGAGACAACGCTGCAAGAAGCGGTCAACGCCATCGAGGAGCAGCTGGGCGGGTCTGGACTCGTTTGTTCTCCGGCCAAGTCAGAACTGCTGGTGATTCCACCGTCAGGAGCGGGCAGGAAAAGAAAGAACATGGAAGTCAAGTACGAGCGGCGCAAGATCACGGTCAAGACAGCGGAAGGACAAGTATTACCGGAGGTCGAGAAGATTCGAGTGCTCGGGCTGCTCATCCAGTGAAATCGAGTCAACGGTGAAACGGTCAACAAGCTCGCGGGCAAAGCGGCCGCGGCAATGAGACTCATCAAGAGGGTGTGCAACAGAAGAGCGGGGATGAAGGAGGAGAGCCTGACTAGGCTCGTTCAATCCTTCGCAGTTAGCCACATAACGTACGTGGCCGCCTTTCACAACTGGAGGCCGAGCGAACGTAACAAGATCGACGCCACCATACGCAAGGCGTATAAGGCGGCACTCGGCCTCCTCGGGAGCACGAGCACCGAAAAATTCATGGCGCAGGGAGTCCACAACAAGCTGGACGAAATAGCCGAAGCACAGAGAACGGCGCAACTCGAGCGTCTCTCTGAAACAAGAACCGGAAGAAAGATACTGCGGGACCTTGGCCTCGAGCCGAGGGAAGGCGAGCAGCAGAAAGACGTACTTATACCGGATAGCATCAACAGAAAGCTCAGGGTCTGCCCGATCCCGAGGAACGTGAACCCCGAGCACAACAAGGAGCGGAGGTTGGCGAGGGCCAGGGCTCTTGTGGACCTCCACGCCAGAGAAGAAGGCGCCATCTACGTGGACGCGGCGGAGTATTGAGGGAGCAGCGACGCATACGCTGTGGTGGCTGTCGGGGAATCGACGGGTGCAACGAAGACCGCGGCGAGCGTCCGGACTCGAGAGGCACACCGGGCGGAGGTGGTGGCCATCGCCTTGGCCGTCTCCGACCCCGGATGCACTACAGTGTTGTGTGACTCTAGAACGGCAGTGAAGAACTACGCCAAGGGTAGGGTATGTAGTGAGGCTGCGCGCATACTGCGCAAGGCCGAAGACATCGGACGCAAAAGCGCTGTGGTGATCAAGTGGTTTCCGGCCCACATGGGCAGTGACGTGTCGGAACGCGGGAACGTGAACCACAACGAGACGGCCAACTCGGCCGCGCGAGGACTAACCAACCGCGCAGCTGCAAGCACGGCCGACTCGGAGTGTTGGTCGCGGTGCAGCGCCACCTTCAACGAAATAGTGAAGTGGTACAGACTTAACAGACAGACTATGCCGCCACCTCACCCGGGGCTTACCCGGGAGGAGGCAGTGTTATACAGGCAATTACAGACGGGGTCCCTGCTCACCCCGGTGCTAGCTAAGCACGTGTGTCCGAGCGTGTACGCGAGTGACGTGTGTAGTGTTGCGTTTCGCCTGCGACACGTGGTTTTGCCGGCGCGACTGCGGCGGGGCGGCAGACATTTTGGCCCGATCGTCGTCGCCGCAACACTCATCGGCAGGTGTTTCCAGGCGCGACTGCGGCGATGCGACCGCAAAGGATCACCCTCTCATTCCAGTCATTGTGCCCGAAACAGGCGATGCCAAAGCAGGGATCATCCTCTCATTCCAGTCATTGTGCCCGAAACAGGCGATGCCAAAGCAGGGATCATCCTCTCATTCCAGTCATTGTGCCCGAAACAGGCGATGCCAAAGCAGGGATCATCCTCTCATTCCAGTCATTGTGCCCGAAACAGGCGATGCCAAAGCAGGGATCATCCCCTCATTACAGTCATTGTGCCCGACCGGCAGCGCTACAACAGGGTGCTACGAGATCGTGCTCGACATGGTGCTACGGCATCGCTACAACAGGGTGCTACGAGATCGTGCTCGACATGGTGCTACGGCAGCGCTACGACAGTGTGCGTCACCATTAGCCCATTGTACATTCACGTGCTCGTCTTTTGAGGGGTTCCTTCTTGCCCTCAACTGCGAGAGTATAAAAACAGCTGCCCCGGACGCCAAAAAGGAGGGGCTCCGATTTCTTCTGTTGAGTAAAGTGCTCTCCCGTCTCTCTACTTCGGTCAACCTGACCGCCAACTCTTTGCGATGTTAAAATAAACAAGTTGTTTTGTTGTTACCAGTCGACTCATGCTTTGCCGGGACCTTCGGATGCTTCCAGTTGTACCCCAGGCCGCCAGGCCAACGCTACCCTTGGGGCTTGCGACCCAGGTACAACCACGGCCGTCAGCGCCGAGTTCCCAACAGATCGTACCAGCGGTCGGATCCAAACATCTGGTTGGCAGCGGTGAGATCGCCTCCGACTTCAAACAACTGTCTGCCAGCGGTGAGATCACGACAACGGAGGCCAGCAGCAAAGAGATGCAGTTGACTGTATGCTGAGCAGCTCATCGACGATCCGGGAGCAGTGCAACGAGCCCTGTGTGATGACTGGTTGCCTGCAGCGGAACGACTGCGCTGGACTCTTGGCTGCGAGGTTTGGTGAGTGCGGGACTTTCTTCTTCTGAGCTTTGCCAGGCTTTTTGTTAGTGTCAGAAACAGAGCTGGTAATTGTGGTTGTCGTTGCTGCCGGGTTAGTTTGCGGCAAGACAATAGTAAGCAGTAGAGAAAGCAGCATTCAGAGCAGCCATGGATTTGAAGTCGTTGCGCAAACCGAAATTGTTGGAGCTTGCAAGAGAGTTGGGTCTGGATGTCTCAGACAAACTAAGAAAACCTGAACTGCTAAAGGCTATTCTTGAGTTAGAGGCTGAGGATGACGAGCTGTCGGAATGCCTTGAGACTATTGAGGAGAGGTCAAAAAGACAGGAGCGCGAACTTAAAGAGCAAAAAGAAAAAGAAGAGCGTGAACTTAAAGAACAGAAAGAGCGAGAGCAACAAGAGAAAAAAGAAGAGCGCGAACACGCTTTGGAAATGAAGCGTCTCGAGGTAGAGATGGAACGCGCTCGTAATGGAAGTCAGGCACACGGTGCAGGAGAACGAGTATTGTTCAAAATGACTGACCTGATGCGGCCGTTTAAGCTTGGAGAGGACATTGGTTTGTTCCTGGTTAACTTTGAGCGAACGTGCGAGAAGCAGGGGTTCTCTCGGGAAACGTGGCCACAGCGCTTGCTTACTTTGTTACCCGGCGAGGCGGCCGACGTAGTCGCTCGCTTGGATAGAGAGGAGGCAGAGGATTTCGACAAAGTGAAATCGAGTCTTCTAAAAAAGTACCGGCTGTCTGCGGAGGCGTTCCGTCGGAAGTTTCGGGAAAATGAGAAAGGCAAAAGTGAGTCATATACAGAGTTTGCGTATAGGCTTATGTCGAACATGCAGGAGTGGCTCAAAGAAGAGAAAGCGTTTGGTGACCACGATAAAGTTCTGCAGTGTTTCGGGCTAGAACAGTTTTATAGTCGGTTACCGGAGAACGTGCGATACTGGGTCTTGGATAGGCCAGACGTTTGTACGGTGGCTAGAGCCGCTGAGCTAGCCGAGGAGTTTGTGACGCGTCGAGCTCGCGGAGCTAAGGACGGTCAAAAGGGTGAATTTGGCTCGAAGTTTGAGAGGCCGAAGTTCACACCCATGAGAGCAAAGGGGAACACGCGTAGTGCGGATGCGAGTGGAAGCAGTGCGACCGAACCTAAGGAGACGGCGGCAGCCGAAGCCGAACGCAGAAAGCGGTTCGAGATGAGGCAAGCGCGCGTTTGTTATACGTGCCAGAAGCCGGGTCACTTTTCGGCGCAGTGTCCGGAAACAACACCAAAAGTTGTGTTTTTTTCAATAGGCAGCACTGACGAGAACATGAAGCTTCTCGAGCCTTACATGCGAGACCTCCTCGTGAACGGGAAAGAGTGCCGAGTGCTTCGCGATTCCGCAGCTACGATGGATGTAGTTCACCCGTCTTACGTAGAACCCCATATGTTCACGGGCGAGTGCGCGTGGATCAAGCAAGCCGTGGAAGCTCATAGCGTGTGTCTGCCAGTAGCAAAGGTGCTTATTGAAGGACCTTTCGGAGCGCTTGAGACAGAGGCGGCAGTGTCATCTATGCTGCCACCCCAGTACCCGTACCTATTTTCAAACAGGTCCGATCACCTCCTGCGCGAGAAGGGGCTTTTGTTTGGTGAAGCTAGTGTTCAGGCCTTAACCAGATCGAAGGTTCGGGAGCTCGCTGCAAAGGCGGTAGTTGTGGGGCCGACGTTATCAAACAACGAAAAAGGGTCAGAGGCGCAGCAAGCTGATATTCCGAGCACGCCCGAACTGAATAAACTTGAGTCTGTAACGTTAAAGGCGCCAGATACTGGAGAGGAAACGCCCGACACGGGAACGTTAGAAGAGCTATCTACTGATTTGCTCATCGCGCCTACGTCAGACGGACTTGATAGGTTGCTAAAAGTCAGCCGGTCGGCTTTGATAGCCGAGCAAAAAAAGGATGGCAGCCTGGAAAACGTGCGCTGCAATGTCAAAGAAGGTATCGCCAGGAAAACTGCGCGTTTTGTGGAAAGAGGTGGAGTCCTGTACCGGAAGTATCTAGACCGCCGAGGAGTGGAGTTCGATCAGCTGATCGTGCCTCAATGCTATCGTCAAGATCTGTTGCGCTTGTCACACGGGGGTTCGTGGTCCGGACACCTAGGAGTTAAGAAAACTAAGGACCGTCTCTTGCAAGAGTACTATTGGCCAGGGTGTTTTCGGGACGCAGACCATTTCGTGAGGACATGTGACACTTGTCAGCGGGTGGGCAAACCAGGGGACAAATCGAGGGCGCCGTTGAAATTGGTACCTATCATTACGGAGCCTTTTAGACGGCTCGTTATTGATACTGTGGGACCTCTGCCGGTAACAGCCACGGGGTACAGACACATTTTGACTGTGATCTGCCCAGCGACAAAGTTCCCTGAAGCAGTGCCGCTTAAAGAACTCAGCTCAGTTGAGATAGTTAATGCACTACTGTCCATATTTGCGCGAGTTGGTTTTCCTGCAGAAATCCAATCAGATCAGGGCACAGTGTTTACTAGCGCTTTGACGACAACTTTTCTCGAAAGGTGTGGGGTAAAGCTGTTACACAGCTCAGTGTACCACCCACAGTCGAATTCCGTTGAGAAGCTCCACTCCGTCATGAAGCGCGTGTTGAGAGCGTTGTGTTTTGAACATCAAACTGACTGGGAGCTGTGTCTGCCTGGGGTGATGTTTGCTTTAAGGACCGCGCCGCATGCAGCTACGGGGTTTTCGCCAGCTGAACTGGTGTACGGTCGCTCGCTTCGATCTCCGCTTCGCATGCTTCGAGAATCATGGGAAGGTAGGGGCGACGACCCAGTCGTGGTGGAGTACGTACTTAAGCTCCTCGAACGCTTAAGAAGGGCACAGGAGTTGTCAGGTGAAGCAATGACAAAGGCCCAGCAGAGGGCCAAGGTTTATTATGATCGGACAGCCAGGGCCCGTCGTTTTGAGGTGGGCGATGAGGTCATGATATTGCGCACATCGCTAAACAACAAACTAGACGTGCAGTGGGAGGGCCCAGCACGAATTGTTCAGAAACTGTCGGACGTTAACTACGTGGTAAGTCTGCCAGGAAAGCGGAAAGCACAGCAAGTTTACCACTGTAATCTGCTCAAACCTTATAGACAAAGGGAAGCAGTGGTGTGCATGATGGTAAACGTTCCTGAAGAGCTTCCGGTCGAGCTTCCGGGACTAGGCTCAGTGACGAACAGGGAAGACACCGGTCAAGTCATTAGTGACCTTATCAGTAAAGCACCGCTGTCGCCCGAGCGGAAAACCGAACTACACCGGCTATTACAAGAGTTTCAAGGTCTGTTCTCTGAGAGGCCTGGTAGGACTTCTGTACTTACTCATGATATAGAACTTACCTCCCCAGAGCCAGTACGATCCAAGGCGTATCGGGTGTCACCCCGCCAGAGCGATATTATGGAGGCTGAGGTAAAGAAAATGCTACAGCTCGGTGTTATTGAGGCAGGTGAGAGTGATTATACCTCCCCTTTGATTTTAGTTGAGGTACCGGGCAAGGAACCTCGTCCTTGCGTCGACTACCGCAGGCTTAATTCCATCACTAAGGATCAAATTTATCCGATCCCTAACATCGAGGAGCGCCTTGAGAAAGTTAGTAGCGCTCAGTTTATTTCCACCCTAGATCTTGTCAGGGGTTATTGGCAGGTTCCACTTACAGAAGAGGCTAGTAGGTATGCGGCGTTCATTTCACCAATGGGAACATTCCGTCCTAAAGTGTTGAGTTTTGGTTTGAAGAACGCGCCATACTTTTTTTCAAGCCTCATGGATAAAGTGTTGCGGGGACAGCAAGAATTCGCTTTACCGTATCTAGACGACGTAGCGATATTCTCCGCATCCTGGTCTGAGCATATGGCACACTTGCGGGCAGTGCTAACCCGCCTGCGCGAAGCGGGCTTGACAGTCAAGGCTCCTAAGTGCCAGTTAGCACAGGCCGAGGTTGTCTACCTCGGTCACGTGATTGGTCAGGGTCGTCGCCGCCCCTCTGAAATAAAAGTGGCCGCTGTGCGAGACTTTCCGCAACCGCGCACCAAGACCGATATTCGGTCGTTCTTGGGTGTCGCCGGCTACTATCAGAGGTACATCCCTAGGTACTCTGATATCGCGGCTCCCCTGACGGATGCTCTAAGAAAGACAGAGCCTCAAACAGTCGTCTGGGACGAGACAAAGGAAAGAGCTTTTAGCGCCCTAAAGAGTGCCCTAACAAGCCAGCCTGTGCTACGATCGCCAGACTATACAAAAGGGTTCATTGTTCAGTGCGATGCTAGTGAGCGAGGCATGGGCGTTGTACTGTGCCAACGGGAAAATGGAGAAGTAGAACACCCCGTCCTGTATGCTAGTCGTAAGCTGTCCAGTCGTGAGCAGGCGTATAGCGCCACCGAGAAAGAGTGTGCGTGTCTCGTGTGGGCCGTTCAGAAATTGTCATGCTATCTAGCCGGCTCGAGGTTTATCATTGAGACGGATCACTGCCCTCTCCAATGGCTGCAGACCATCTCTCCCAAAAATGGCCGCCTCCTGCGCTGGAGCCTCGCTTTACAACAATATTCCTTTGAGGTGCGTTACAAAAAGGGGAGTCTCAACGGTAACGCCGATGGCTTAAGTCGAAGCCCCTAACGTAGGAATCAGCCTCAAAATTGTTTGTTACTGATGTTTTTCTTCCTGAGGCAGGATTTTTTTTAACATATTGCTTTTGTTTAGTGTTTCAAAGTGATGATATGCTTTCTAGTGCAATTTTTCAATTTGTGGACGCGTTCTGAGTGATGCTAGACTACTGTAAGGAACTAGGCAGTGGTATAAAAAGGGGAAAGAGCCTGGCAGGGCTTAGTGAGGGTTGTGCCGTGCTTGCTGACTGAGCGGTTGAGTTTCAGCGTAGTTCTAACGCTTGCCGGGAACGAGAACAAAAATGTGAACTCTCCCGAAGTCACTTTGCAGTGTCCCGTGCGAACCTGAACGAGAAAACGAGGCCTTCTCTGTGCGCTGCGCTCAAGAAACGTCGAGGGACGCCCGACTTCGGTTATGAGCATCATCGAGCGACATCCCTCCGGCCAGCGGATGCAGTCCCCTGTCCATCGGGATCTCCTTCCCCCGGCGGGGCGGTCTGTTGCGTTTCGCCTGCGACACGTGGTTTTGCCGGCGCGACTGCGGCGGGGCGGCAGACATTTTGGCCCGATCGTCGTCGCCGCAACACTCATCGGCAGGTGTTTCCAGGCGCGACTGCGGCGATGCGACCGCAAAGGATCACCCTCTCATTCCAGTCATTGTGCCCGAAACAGGCGATGCCAAAGCAGGGATCATCCTCTCATTCCAGTCATTGTGCCCGAAACAGGCGATGCCAAAGCAGGGATCATCCTCTCATTCCAGTCATTGTGCCCGAAACAGGCGATGCCAAAGCAGGGATCATCCTCTCATTCCAGTCATTGTGCCCGAAACAGGCGATGCCAAAGCAGGGATCATCCCCTCATTACAGTCATTGTGCCCGACCGGCAGCGCTACAACAGGGTGCTACGAGATCGTGCTCGACATGGTGCTACGGCATCGCTACAACAGGGTGCTACGAGATCGTGCTCGACATGGTGCTACGGCAGCGCTACGACAGTGTGCGTCACCATTAGCCCATTGTACATTCACGTGCTCGTCTTTTGAGGGGTTCCTTCTTGCCCTCAACTGCGAGAGTATAAAAACAGCTGCCCCGGACGCCAAAAAGGAGGGGCTCCGATTTCTTCTGTTGAGTAAAGTGCTCTCCCGTCTCTCTACTTCGGTCAACCTGACCGCCAACTCTTTGCGATGTTAAAATAAACAAGTTGTTTTGTTGTTACCAGTCGACTCATGCTTTGCCGGGACCTTCGGATGCTTCCAGTTGTACCCCAGGCCGCCAGGCCAACGCTACCCTTGGGGCTTGCGACCCAGGTACAACCACGGGCGTCAGCGCCGAGTTCCCAACAGATCGTACCAGCGGTCGGATCCAAACAGTAGACTGTGCGCTAAGGAGAGAGCCACCGCGGCTCACATCCTTTGGGACTGTAGTATAAATCCACGAGAAGCCAGTGAGGAGACGACGATCCCGCCGCAGCTAGAGGCTGCAACGAGGACCTATGACCAAGATACACAACTAAAGGCCGTCCAGCAGGTCTCGGCAGCTCTAGAGAGGCAGCGACCTCGCGAAACCGAGGAAAAGGGGGGCAGCACCCCCAGGAAGGGGGTGGCAGCCCTCTCGGATTCGCGGAAGTAGCGAGGAACCAAGACCTCGAGGAGCACAATGCACGAGACTGACGTAGTGGCCGCGTCGCGGTAAAAGCTTGTCTTCCCTGCGTGGAGGGAGCCTAAGCGACTCTGCAGGCATATTTACTAAAGTTGTTCTCTCTCTCTCTCTCTCTCTCTATTTTCTAGGTAAATCTCCCCGAAAGGCTTTGTCAACAGCGGGCTTAGCGGCGCCTGGAGAGGCTTCAAATTACTCATCCGTTTATAGTTTCTGCGCGATCCCATAGATGGCGCTAAAAGCTCGGAGAAAATAATGCCCCTTGATAATTTGAAAGTAGCGACGCTCTCCTCCTCACGGCGCATTCCTCTTCGATTCTCCTCGCCCGTCGGCTGCGCATGGCGCGCTTTCCTCCTGAGTTCCCGCGGACGGGCCGCAGGATTCTATGGATGCATGTTATCTTGGGCCTGTTGCGCGCTCCAGTGGGGTTGAAAATTTTGAGAAATGCTAATAACAGCTTCGATAATGCTGGAGGCAACCTTTATGAGGTGGTTGGTTTTTTCTTAAAGCTGTATGAACGGGGTACACCGATGTAAAGGGAGCTTTGAGGAGAGTTCTATACTCCAGACAATTTTTCTGCCACATGATAAGATGCTTTACTTGGCGCGTCTGATCTAGTATTGCTTGTGACACATTCCTTTATGTGTGGTTTATTAAACGAAAGCCTTAGACCTCTATTTCAAGGTCGCGTTGTGAGCTACAGGAAATATCACGCGACCGAAGGAAGGCGGGAAGCGAACCAAAGAATGTGCAGCCGCGTATAAGAGATGATTAATGATTAGAAAAGTAATGATTGATTAGTGATTGTATGAAGATGAATTCGGGTGTATTAAGGAAGATTCAGGTGGATTAAAGTCGATGAAGGTGCATTAGGGTGAATGAAGGTAGATTAAGGTGCATAAAGGAGGACTAGGTTGGATTAAGGTCGATGAAGGTGGATTAGGGTGGATGAAGGTGGGTTGAGGTGAATTAAGGACGATTATAGTGGATTAGGGTGGTATAAAGTGAATTAGGAAACATTAGGGTTGATTAAGGAGGAATAAAGTACATTAAGGAGGGTTATAATAGATTAAGGTCGATGAAGGTGGATTAGGGTGAATTAAGGAGGACTTTCGTGGATTATGGTGGATTAAAGTGAATGAAGAAGGATTAAGGTCGATGAATGTGGATTCGGTGGATCAATGTGCATTAGGAGGATTATGGCAGACTAACCGGTCTTAACACTCAATGAACGCTAATTCATCTTAGTCCACCCTAATCCAGCTTATGCTCCCTCATCCACCTTAATCCAGCTTAATACTCCCAATCCACCTTAATACAACCTAAGCAACCTATATCGCCCCTAATGCACCTTAGCCTACCCTATACGGTCTTAATCCTCCTTTATCAACCCTAATCCATCATAATCCACCTAATCATCTTTCATCAACCTTAATCCTTATTCATGCACCTTAATCAAACTTAATCCTGCTTAATACTCCCAATATACCTTAATACACCCTAATACACCTTAATCTACCCTAATCCATCCTAATCAGTCTTAATCCTCCTTTATCAACTCTAATTCACCTTAATCCACAATAATCGACCTTAATCTTCCTTTATCCACCTTAATCCTCCCTAATCCTTGTTCATGCACCCTAATCCACCCTACTCGGTCTTAATACCCTTTCATCAACCCTTCACCTTAATCCACCATAATCCTCCTCCACCCACCTTAATCTTTATTCATGCATCTTAATCCTTCTTAATGCACTATAATCCACCTTAATCATCTTTAATACACTCTAATCAACCTTAGTTCTCCCTAATCCACCCTATATAAATCACTAATGATTCATTAATTAACTTGGGTAATCATTCTGTTATGCAAGGGTGTACATGCTTTGGGTTACCTCTGGCCTTCCTTGGGTCACGTGATACTTCCAGTTTACAACGCGACCTTGAAACATAGAGATCTAAAGGATTTCGCCTTAAAACTTAAAAAAAGAAACTCAATGTTGACTAGCTAACGCGCATCACCTGCAATTCCACGGGTATACTTGCCACTATATATATATTTTTTTTTGAGGGCGTAAAGCGGAATCTATACGCAGCGTGCACGCCGATGGCCGCGCCACTGGTGGCGGCCTTGCGCAGAACGCATGGGAGAGGAGCGAGCCGCGCGCCGTAGCACGCCGTAGTTTGTTGCGTCGCTGATAGTGCTTCTCCGTCTTATTTGTGTTTTCAGAGCAAAATAGGCAACACCCTTCGCATGTGTGGGATGGCCAAAGCTTCCGAAGAATGTCGAAGAAGAATTGTTGCAGGGTGGGGGGCTCAAATACCGGCGAAAACGTGCCGGCGATACGGTTCTAATTATTCCCCGCAAAGCCTCATCAGCAGGAGCAACGGTGGCAATGGATCGTCGCTTCGGCGCGAAATTTCTTGTTCTCATACTTTCCTTTGTCGTTTCGGTGTTTTTCCTTTTTATTATTATTTATTTACTCGATTGTAGTTAGTCGCGTAAGCGACGAAGTTCGTCTGCAGTGCAACATGCGGTTTAAAGGCATTTCGCTAAAGTTCGGAATGCCGTTTGCCGCTTACTTGTTTTCCGCTTCTTTACCGCGTTCGGCTAGCTAGGCAGCACGACTGCATGAGCGCATTGTGTTTTATGGTAAAGCTACAGAAGTTTGCAAGAACTGAAATTGTTAGTTTTATGTGGCCCGGTATACCGGGCCACATAAAACTAACTGATTGGAGACATTTTAAACATGGTGGTTTTTAACGAATACGGGAGGACAATTCGTTTCTGCTGGGTCCCAAGCCATGTTGGGATACCGGGTAACGAAGCAGCTGATACATATGCATTGATGGCAGCACACAAAGACATTACAAACACAACACTCCCATATAAAGATAGCATCCGCGCAATTAGAAAAGCCTTAACGGTAAAATGGCAACGCGAATGGGACCGCTGTTCCGACAACAAGCTACATCTCACGAAACCCATAGTTGGGGAGTGGAAGCCATGCTATCATCAGGAGCGGTTCATCGAAGTTGTTTTATGCCGACTACGCATTGGACACACACACATCACACACAATTACTTACTTAGGAAAGAAGACACACCAACATGCGAGAAATGTCAACAGCCACTAACAGTTATACACATATTACTCACATGTACGCAGATTGAAACACACAGACGAGCACTTTTGCACAAATTATATCAACTACACATACCGTTACACCCTGCTCTAATTTTAGGCGATGATCCACTAGTCCCATTAGGTGACGTGCGTAAATTTTTAGACGACACTGGATTTTTACATAAAATATAGATTATTAACATAGTCTGTCACTTTATAAACTGTTTTTTAGAACACCTCGTGTTTGGCGCAGCATAGCCTTAGCCGCTTTTGCGCCATTAAACCCACATTTAACTAACTAACATAAAACTAACAATTTCAGTTCTTGCAAACTTCTGTAGCTTTACCATAAAACACAATGCGAATCCTCGCACCAGCTGTCGCGCACTTCATGTTTTTACATCTATTTTATGCTTGGCTTCGCACATGTTTAACTGTTGCTAGTTGCTTCATGCATAACTCTTGATTCTTTTGAGCTGCGATGTTTTCACCCTGCCTCGTTTGTAAAGGGTATAAATCACGCTGTGTCTTATCGGAATGACACCAAGCAAGTGCTTCTTTAACAGCTTTATTCATTTCTCCCGAGGGCATCTTCGATATTGTGGTTTTTTGGGAAATGTGTTTAGAAAATAGGTAGCGCAGGGCGAGAATTGCTAATAGTTGCTGCATATGGTATTTTTATTCCATTTTTCGCTGATCCATTTTTCGCTGAATAGTTCGCGTCACGTTTGGTAAGTCATCACACCTTGATGCTGTCTGAGCAGACTTAACACGCCGAGTGATTTGTTTGTTTCACAACGTAGTCGCTTCTTGCAAGTGAATTTTGTACTCACTGAATTATTTATTATTAAGCTTACGCCGCATAGGACTAAACCCGGCCTTGCCGCCAGCGCTGGATCTAATTTGACTGGCGCTGCTCTGCCTTTAAATATATCATGTGGCACCTCTCTCTAGTAACATTTAAAAAAAGTACTGCAAAGTTAGTCAGACTATAGCTTTGTACGTTTCCAAGCAGCTCCCTTAGGGAATTTAAAATTGCAAAAACTGCAGCGCGAACGGCAGTTCATCGGCGGTACAGCGCTAACACGCGCTTTTATTAACCCGTGCGTTTGGTGGCTTCGTTGACTATAGTGTACGCGTTTCTATCAATAAATTCGCAATTATTCTTCTTCAGGCGACTTTCACTACACTTATTCGGCGGCGTCACATGTATTCATCGGCAGAAAAATCACAACGGCATATGCAGACATCGCACCGTGCGGATTTGTTATCTAAGTATGCACTAACGACGGGTGCTTATTATTGAGGTGCAGAAGCAGCATTACGACAAGGGTAGAATTAAAAAAAAACACGGTCGAGACATCGCATTAGTCAACAAAATTTGTCGGCTAGTTTACATGAGCTTCACTTCATGTAAATGGTCTTCATGGCGTTTGTCTGCGGGACGCACCTGGCGCGTATGTGGCCCATGTTGCCCCAAACACCGGTAACATCTTGTTCATACCCGCTCCCACAGAGGTCTGCGTCTTCCCTACAGCTGTCACCGCAGAAGAAGCAGTCTGGCGCCCGAAGAAAGGACAAATCGCAGCCGCGAACTTTAGTCACCCTTGCTGCAAAGCGTTGTCGTCTGCTACTGCTCACGCGCGTATTGTTGGAGGCGCCCGCTAGGTGGCCATCAGTGGCGCCTCTATAGGCGGTGCACGCGGCCTATAATGCTGCACTTCCGACTGAATAACAACAGAGAGCGACGTGCGAGGTGATGGAGCCGCCCCAGAATATTAAGCATACTAAGGACAACCGCAAGAAAAACGCTGGTGAGCAGGCCAGAAGAATGAAAAAAAATGCAGCATTACGGGATGCTTTGCTTCGAGCTATAAGAAAGACGCCTCAGCTCGCAAACAACGCTGTTCTTTGTCAGAACAAAGTTCTTTCGGCCACTGTCATGCAGACACTGCTTCCTGCGCAAGCCGTCACGCTTTCCTTGTGGTACCATGAAAATGGTGTAACCATCTTCAGGCTTCTTGATGCAGTTATATGCGAAACAGCCCGGCATAGCGCTAGCACATACAGCAGGAGACACAGCGTACAACGTTCGCTACGCCGAGCTAAAGCGCCGATCCAGCCGTGCTCAGGAGGAAAATGGCGTGAACGAAAAATAAAAGCCAGCAAAACTCAAGATCCGCGCGTTTCCAAGGGCAACGGCAGGGAGGCCAATCGTCGTGCAGAAAAACGGGGGCAAAACTGGTTGCAGCGGGGGAACGCGCAAGGGGCGAGGAGGAGGCGAGGAGGTCGCGCGGCGGCGGCAGAGTTCAAAGAGTGTCGCTACTTTCAAATTATCAAGGGATTTTAGGAGAAAAAAGTTGGATGGGAAGGGATGAGGAGCAAGGAGAAAGTTCATATCAACAAGCAACTGAGGCAGTGGTGCCCTTTATCCCCACTGCTGTTTATGATGTACAATTTGAGGATGGAGAGGGCGCTAGAAGGTAGTAATATCGGGTTTAATCTCTCATACAAACATGCGTGTACAGTAGTAGAGCAGCAGCTTCCAGGTTCATTTTATGCGGACGACATTGTGTTGCTAACTAACAAGCAAAGTGATTTGCAACGTCTGGCTAATATGTGTGGAGAGGACGGCAAGAATTAGGTTTGAAAGTTAGTGTTAGAAAATCCGGTGTTATGGTATTCAGTGAAACAGTGAACAGACAGTGGCGACACATGGGCCAGAAAATACCTTGGGTAACAGAATATAAATACCTTGGTATGTGGATAAACGAAGGCAATAGATATATGGAAGCACAAGGAAAAACAATAACAGTAAAGGGAAAGAGAAATGCAGCCACAATAAAGCACAGAGCGCTATGGGGATGCAATAGGTTTCGAGGTGCTCCGAGCTATGTGGAAAGGTGCAATTGTTCCAGGACTTACTTTTGGAAATGCCGTTGTTTGCTTTAAATCAGGAGTACAATCTGGACTCGATGGGAGCGAAAGGTTAGTGGGCCACCTCGCATTGGGCGCTCACTGGAGGACTACAAATGAAGCTGTGCAGGGCGATGTGGGGTGGACTAGTTTTGAAGTGAGGGAAGCTCGCAGTAAAATTGAGTATGAAGAACGACTTTAGGGTGGGCAACAGAGCAACAAAGAACGTCAAGCGGAAAGTCAGAGAGGCTGAAATAATCTCATGGGTAGCGGCAATGGAAAAGAAACCTGCCATGAGTAACTACTTAAGAGGAAAAAACGAAGTCGGGAAAGAAACAACTTAGGATAACTCAAAGGGAAGCTCATTACTTTTCGAAGCGAGATCGGGATGCCTTAGAACACGCACCTATAAATCGAGATATAAGAAGGAAGAACAAGCATGTGCTTGCTGCTCTAAAGCTGGGGAAACGATGGAGCATGTTTTATTAGAATGTGAAGTCGTCTACCCAGCGGTCGATTTAGGCACCACTGGCCGCCTTGAAGCCCTTGGGTTCAGTGAGAGCAGTGGAAAAGTAAACATGTCCGAAATAGGAATTAGTAGGAGGCGATTGGAGGATTGGTGGAAGAAAAGTAGGGAAAAGACAAAAAAAAAAAACGGAGACGTACAAAAGCACAGTTCGCAATAGGGCATCAGAAAATTTGGTTGTATGAGTTCATAGTGTTTTTTTTATTATTTAACCTAGGTAGGACATTAGGCAGTTAGTAGCAAGAGCTCGGTGGTGCAACCCACCGTCCCGTTCCACAGGGGACGCTCATAACCTCCATCCAACCATCCAAAAAAATCTGCTGCTTTATTAGCATTTTCCGTTCAGATAGGTCACAACAGAGCAGCACAGACATACTACGCACAACACAACGCATACCCTACTCAAGTCACGACAGAGCACCACAACATAGCTTAGTGTACTGCGCAGAACAGTGTAACCACAACTGCGACACACGGCACATACACAAACACTGCTCGAGCTGCCTACATGCATGTACCTTGGAACCTTCTTATATAGCTATGGTGTGTCGACGGGAATATTAGTGCCAGTGAGTGGCTCTAAAAGTGAGCAATAAATTTTGATAGAATACTTGTTTGCGTATAGTCACCTGATAGGCACGGCAAATCCACAAAGACATGTTAATATAAAACCGAACTACATAGAATGCTTTTGACTAGCGACGTTTAATTACCTAGACGGTGGCGACGGCGAACTAAGCCTTTCACTACGAAGCCGTAGCGGATGGCAGTTCAAGAACCGCTGACGTTTACGAAATAGATTCTGTTGAGATCGCTTCAACGTTTTCTCGCCTAATTGCATGCAGAAATGGCAAACAATGCGTTATCCGCGGCGCCCGTACGTCGCAGCCAAGCGGTTACGTGCGAGCCAGCACGCTGTGCCTCCGGCCGGACTTGCCGGAACGCTGAAGCTCTATGACTGAAGCCACCACTTTCGCAATCATGTTTTGTCTTCCTGTCCACAGACTAAAGGTATTCGGCTACGTCGAGGACATCGTTCGCTGCTAGACGCTGAGTAGCGCTGCGTGCCACTTGCAGGGATATTGCAGGAGAGCGGACGTAAATACTAGCATAGCATCCAAGGAGCTTGTGATACAAGTCACTCGCCGTGATGTCAAGATACTGCTACATACGAGAACCAAAGATTACTCACCACGGTTGGTGTGACAGGCTCGGCACACCACTGACGATATCACAAGGCTAACTGCTCGGGTCTGTTGTGTTACATCTATCTCCACGAGTGTCGCGGCAACAAGATTGTTGCGATACAGTCTACTAGGCTACAAATGCTGTAACCATAGCGTAAATAAAGTGGCTGAAGCGCAACCGTCGCGACAAGTGACCGGGAAGGATAGGTGCGGCTTTGGAGTATGCCGTCTCTCTGTGAGCGCCTCTACTGCAAAGCTGTGCCTGCGCCGTGCTTGCCGTGCTCGCCGTGCTTTCTGCTAGAGAGAGGTTCGAGCTCGACAGCGCCCTGCCGCTTTCTAGAATCCCGGCACTCGAAACAGCGCGCAACGCTGGCGTACCCATGTGTGTCCCATTAGCTTTGTCTCCCGTTCACGTCTGGGGATATCCGTTTGCCCCGTACTGTTCCGCGTTTAATTATCCTTTTCGCACTTTCTAGTTTTAATTGTCCTTCTACATGTTATCTTCGAGAGTGCGTTTTTCTTCACAGACGCCGACAGCCGTATGTGCAAAACTGCAACGCGGAAGTCAGCAATTTCTAAAAGCTTTTTATTTTTCAAATTTAATTTCTGGATACTTTTTGTTTGTGCGTTTGCTTGTACCACGTCTTCTAGGAAGTACATCTTCTATTGTAGGTCGGTGCTTCCTGTCTCTGTAGTGTAGTGCGCGCTACACGATGCATCAAGGAGAAGCCGCCGCTGGCGGGCGCAGGCGCAGTCGAACCGGCACGCAATTGACGCGGGATATACAGCTGTATACCTGGTTGCATGGCGTGCTCGAGCGCCTCCTTGCTCTGGTTGCAGGGATTGTGTTCCAGCTGTGGATTTGACGGCGTCGCTTGCGGTGGTGATGCGCTCACACGGCGCAGCTACGTGCCGAAGCCGCCAGCGAACGTATTTTGGTTTTGCTTCGAAGCCGTTGCGGATGGCGCCTCAAATGGTCACAAATGCATACCTTTTAGATACCTTAACCTTCTCCTCATCCTAATTTCACGCATCAAAACGAGAAAGGTTGGCTGCTATCTGCGGTGTCTAGGCCAAGATGCCTGAATACGGGCTTATCTCGCTGTACGTCAGGAGCCGGGCGCTGCTTTGAATTGAACATTTATCGTATCGCAGCTGCCGCCCGAGCTAGAGGTTTGACACTGGTGGTCGCTTGTCCTGAAACATTTAGACCTCAGGTTTTCCTACTTAGCAGTACTTTCCGTAGCAAAGAAGCTATGGTAGCCGATATTCGCGTCACCGTTGGCAGCGACGCAAGATACACACGCAAGGGAGAAACGTTCCTCCCCTTTTGATTGCCACAAGAGGGCACGACAGGCGAAGTGCTTGTGAAGGAGGAACTTACCGGCCTGAAGGAGGAAAATGGCTTGTTCCTCCTTTCTCCCTCCATTTTTTTAAGAGTGTAGCTTCAAAGGTAGGCATCTGGCAATGTTGGTTAGTCGCACCCGCATTTGACGCCCGTTGCACCTCCTAGCAGCAACAGTTGCCTTGAAGGCCAGCGCAAGTCCAGTTGCATCACTTCCATGCCCCGCACGGTTCAGGTCAGCCCTAAGGCCCTACAGGATCTCCAGGTTCTCATGTGTTCGTTAATGGTATGCATGCGCCGTAAACAAACCTCCAGGCTCTCGTGGACATCTTCTGAAGCCTGCGCAGAAGGTGTTCAAGTAAAACAAATTATCCTCAGTACACTTCATACCAACAGAAACAGCGAAATTCTTTTGCGGGCACTTGTGTCCAGTGAACCGTGCAGATGTGGAGGTAAGCTGAAGAAAATGAGCAGTTCCTTTTTGTCCTTCATGCATGGTCATGGATCTACACAGCCAACTTTGTAGCAACTATGCGACCGATGATTCCATAGGTGGAAAGTTTCCATTTTCCGGCGGCGGAGGGTGACCGGGGCCCAACCAGGTTTCCGAACTCCATATATATATATATATATATATATATATATACATGGGCAATGCAGCGGTGGCGTAGAGGTAGAACACCCGCCTCGCGTGCAAGAGGTCCGTAGTTCGAATCCAGGTGCCGGCAATTTTCCACCGGATTACAAAAAAAATCCGCGTGTTGATAAAATTGCACAAACAGGCCTAGAGTGTGGCCTGATCCCGGTGACCAGAACCGGTAACGCACTCCCTCACCAGAGCAGGATTGGCCACCCTGGTGTAGTACTTGGCCACAACCTCCTATTTGAACACAACAATCAAACCCCGGCCCTCAGTCCCCAGCAGCTGCGAAGCAACTGACCACGGCGGCGGTCAGACCTGCGACGCAGCAGACGGTGCTTTGAATCACTGGCTCCGGACAGGCCGCCATTGGAATATGAACCTGGCAACGTTTAACGCTAGAACGTTATCTAGTGGGGCGAGTCTAGCAGTGCTATTGGAGGAATTAGAGGGCAGCAAATGGGATATAATAGGGCTCAGTGAAGTTAGGAGGCCAAAAGAAGCATATACAGTGCTAAAAAGCGGGCACGTCCTGTGCTACCGGGGCTTAGCGGAGAGAAGAGAACTAGGAGTCGGATTCCTGATTAATAAGAATATAGCTGGTAACATACAGGAATTCTATAGCATTAACGAGAGGGTGGCAGGTCTTGTTGTGAAACTTAATAAGAGGTACAAAAGGAAGATTATACAGGTCTACACCCCTACATCCAGTAATGATGACCAGGAAGTCGAAAGCTTCTATCAAGACGTGGAATCGGCGATGGGTAGAGTGAAAACTAAATACACTATACTAATGGGCGACTTTAATGCCAAGGTAGGCAAGAAGCAGGCTGGAGACGAGGCAGTGGGGGAATATGGCATAGGCACCAGGAATAGCAGGGGAGAGTTATTGGTAGAGTTTGCAGAGCAGAATAATATGAGGATAATGAATACCTTCTTCCACAAGCGGGATAGCCGAAAGTGGACGTGGAGGAGCCCGAACGGCGAGACTAGAAATGAAATAGACTTCATACTCTGCGCTAACCCTGGTATCATACAAGATGTGGACGTACTCGGCAAGGTGCGCTGCAGTGACCACAGGTTGGTAAGAACTCGAATTAGCCTAGATCTGAGGAGGGAACGGAAGAAATTGGTACATAAGAAGCCGATCAATGAGTTAGCGGTAAGAGGGAAAACAGAGGAAATCCACATCAAGCTACAGAACAGGTATTAAGCTTTAACTCAGGAAGAGGACCTTAGTGTTGAAGCAATGAACGACAATCTTGTGGGCATCATTAAAGAGTGTGCAATAGAAGTCGGTAGTAACTCCGTTAGACAGGATACCAGTAAGCTATCGCAGGAGACGAAAGATCTAATCAAGAAACGCCAATGTTTGAAAGCCTCTAAACCTACAGCTAAAATAGAACTGGCAGAACTTTCGAAGTTAATCAACAAGCGTAAGACAGCTAACACAAGAAAGTATAATATGGATAGAATTGAACATGCTCTCAGGAAGGGAGGAAGCCTAAAAGCAGTGAAGAAGAAACTAGGAATTGGCAAGAATCAGATATATGCGTTAACAGACAAAGCCGCAATATTATTACTAATATGGATGAGATAGTTCAAGTGGCTGAGGAATTCTATAGAGATTTATACAGTACCAGTGGCACCCACGACGATAATGGAATAGAAATAAGTCTAGAGGAATTTGAAGTCCCAGAAGTAACGCCGGAAGAAGTAAAGAAAGCCTTGGGAGATATGGAAAGGGGGAGGCAGCTGGGGAGGATCAAGTAACAGCAGATTTGTTGAAGGATGGTGGACAGCTTCTTCTAGAGAAACTGGCCAACCTGTATACGCAATGCCTCATGACCTCGAGCGTACCAGAATCTTGGAAGAACGCTAACATAATCCTAATCCATAAGAAAGGGGACGCCAAAGACTTGAAAAATTATAGACTGATCAGCTTACTGTCCGTTGCGTACAAACTATTTACTAAGGTAATCGCAAATAGAATCAGGAACACCTTTGACTTCTGTCAAGCAAGGGACCAGGCAGGATTCCGTAAAGGCTACTCAACAATAGATCATATTCACACTATCAATCAGGCGATAGAGAAATGTGCGGAATATAACCAACCCTTATATATAGCTTTCATTGATTACGAGAAAGCGTTTGATTCTGTCGAAACCTCAGCAGTCATGTAGGCATTACGGAATCAGGGTGTAGACGAGCCGTATGTAAAAATACTTAAAGGTATCTATAGCGGCTCCACAGCCACCGCAGTCCTCCATAAAGCAAGCAACAAAATCCCAATAAAGAAAGGCGTCAGGCAGGGAGATACGATATCTCCAATGCTATTCACAGCGTGTTTACAGGAGGTATTCAGAGACCTGGATTGGGAAGAATTGGGGATAAAAGGTAATGGAGAATACCTTAGTAACTTGCGATTCGCTGATGATATTGCCTTGCTTAGTAACTCAGGGGACCAATTGCAATGCATGCTCACTGACCTGGAGAGGCAAAGCAGAACAGTGGGTCTAAAAATTAATCTTCAGAAAACTAAAGTAATGCTTAGCAGTCTCGGAAGAGAACAGCAATTTAATATAGGCAGCGAGGCACTGAAAGTCGTAAGGGAATACATTTACTTAGGACAGGTAGTGATGGCGGATCCGGATCATGAGACGGAAATAATCAGAAGAATAAGAATGGGCTGGGGTGCATTTGGCAGGCATTCTCAGATCATGAACAGCAGGTTGCCATTATCCCTCAAGAGAAAAGTATATAATAGCTGTGTCTTACCAGTACTCACCTACGGGGCAGAAACCTGGAGGCTTACGAAAAGGGTTCTACTCAAATTGAGGACGACGCAACGAGCTATGGAAAGAAAATGATAGGTGTAACGTTAAGGGATAAGAAAAGAGCAGATTGGGTGAGGGAACAAACGCGAGTTATTGACATCTTAGTTGAAATCAAGCAATAGAAATGGGGGGGGGGCATGGGCAGGAGATCTAATGAGGAGGGAAGATAACCGATGATAATTAAGGATTACGGACGATTCCAAGGGAAAGTAAGCGTAGCAGGGGGCGGCAGAAAGTTAGGTGGGCGGATGAGATTAAGAAGTTTGCAGGCACGGCATGGCCACAATTAGTACATGACCGGGGTTGTTGGAGAAGTATGGGAGAGGCCTTTGCCCTGCAGTGGGCGTAACGAGGCTGATGATGGTGATGATGGGCGGATAGCTTACATGTTCCCGGGGGGGGGGGGAGGGCTGGGGCCCCACCAGCTTTCCCAACCCCATATATATTGTTACGTAAGAAGACGCAGATGAAAAGCTATGTATAAGTATATTTACACCGTAATAAGCCGTACTTGGCCAAGAGGCAACAGCCCGCGCTAGCCTCCAACCGTCGTCGTTGTCTTCTTACTGCTCGCCTCTTCGTCATTGGAAATACTATTCCGTAGCACTATCCCTGCCGGCAAAAGCGCCGTCTCGGAAGCAGTGAAGTAGGCCTTGAGCCTACTGACGTGCACGACATCCCTAGATGCCAGAGTAGATGACGAGGTTGAGCTCACTGGAGTAATTTCGTACGTCACAGGCGCCACCTGGCGCAGCACGTGGTAGGGCCCTGTGTATCGCGAAAGGAGCGTTTCTGAAAGTCCAACGTGATGAGAGGACGACCACAGGAGCACGAGCGCTCCAGGCGAAAAGTGTACGTCACGGTGGCGGGCGTTGTACTGACGCTGCTGAGTGGTTTGCGAGTCCGTCAGTCCAGCAAGGGCAAGCTGGCGTGCATGGTCGGCGAGGGCGATGGCGTTGCGCGCATACTCGCTTGTTGAGATCGCAGCAGGAAGTGCCGTGTCAAGGGGTAAGGTCTGTTCGCGACCGTAGAGTAGATAAAATGGAGAAAATTATAAGGAAGAAGCCGGGAAGAATTATAAGCAAATGTGACGTGAGGAAGGGCAAAGTCCTAGTCGTGGTGGTCCTTGGAAAGGTACTTGGACAGCATATCGGTAAGAGTACGGTTTAACCGCTATGGCAGGCCATTGGTTTAAGGGTGGTATGAGGTAGTCAGCTTGTGTTGTGTGGAGCAAGAACGCACAATGTCTGTGATAACTTTCGAGAGGAAGCTACGACCACGGTCAGTAAGCAGTTGTCGCGGGGTGCCATGAAGTAAGAAAATATGACGCAAGAGAAAGTCCGCGACGTCAGTGGCACAACTGATAGGGAGAGCCCGCATGATAGCGTATCGGGTGGCGTAATCAGTTGCGACAGCTACCCATTTGTTCCCAGAGGATGACGTGGAAAGGGACCGAGGAGGTCTAACCCAACACGAAAGAACGGTTCCACAGGGATGGTGATCGGCTGGAGATGACCGGCAGGTAGCACCTCAGGTGTTTTCCGACGCTGCCAGCTATCACAGGCAGCAACATAGCGTCAGACAGAGCGAGCGAGACCAGGCCAATAGAAGCGGCGGCGGGCACGGTCGTACGTGTGGGTTACCCCAAGATGTCCTGCAGTGGGTGCGTCATGCATCTCAAAGAGCACAGTCTGTCGTAGATGTTTTGGCACGACAAGAAGATCAGATCCGTCAGGGAGGAAGTTCTTTCGATACAGAATGCCACCCTGGAGGACATATCGGCGAACGGATGCGCCGGTAGGTGCAGAGCGCAGACGCTCGATGAGTGCTCGCAGCGATAGGTCTCGGTACTGCTCATCAGCGATGTTAGCGAAGGCAGACACAGAGAAAATGCCGTTGGCACTAATACTGTCCGCGTCGTCAGGCTCGTCTACCGGGTAGTGAGACAGGCAGTCAGCGCCCTTGTGTAGTCAGCCAGATTTATAGGTGACAGTATAGGCATATTCTTGAAGGCGTAAGGCCCAGCGACCAAGTCTTCCTGTAGGATCTCTCAGTGGGCATGACCACCAAACCGCGTGAGTGTCTGTGACAACGGAAAAGGGTCGGCCATATAAGTATGGGCGGAATTTCGCAACCGCCCAAACTAGGGCCAGACACACACGCTCAGTGATGGAATAGTTGCGCTCGGAGGGTGAGAGGAGCCTGCTGGCGTAAGCGATAACACGGTCGTTGCCGCGCTGGCGTTGTGCCAGTACTGCGCCAATTCCGTGACCGCTGCCATCAGTACGGACTTCGGTAGGCGCAGCAGGATCGAAATGAGCCAGAACGGGAGGCGTTGTGAGAAGGTCGATTAGATGGGAGAATGCAGAGGCCTCGTTATCGCCCCACTTGAAAAGGGCGTCTTCTTGAAAAGTTCGGTTAGGGGTCGTGCTATGGCCGCGAAATTTTTCACGAAACGGCGGAAGTGCGCACAAAGGCCGATGAAGCTGCGCACATCCTTGACACACTTTGGAACAGGGAAGTGCGTAACAGCATGGATCTTGTCTGGGTCCGGTTGCACTCCGTTCGCTTCAACGAGATGCCCAAGGACGGTAATCTGGCGACGGCCCAATTCGCACTTCGATGCGTTCAGTTGCAGACCGGCTCGACGAAAAACGTCCAGGAGTGCCGGGAGGCGCTCGAGGTGCGTAGCGAACGTTGGGGAGACTTCTATAACGTTGTCCAAGTAGCAGAGGCACGTGGACCATTTGAAACCATGAAGAAGGGGGTCCATCATGCGTTCAAAAGTGGCGCATTGCATTGCTCGCGAGCATTGCACCCAGCGCATTACTTGCGAGCTGGCGCGTTGTGCTCCGTGGGCTATGCGTTGGCACGCACGCAGTCTTGCCCATACTTATATTATACCAGCATGTGCCGGGACCTAAAAAAAAAACTCCACTTCCAACACAACAGATGTTTAGCCTCGCTTTATTGACTTCGTTTCCGAAAACAGATTATTCTTATAACTTGGTGTGATACACGCTCAAAAATGAGCAGTAGTGAAAGGGCCATGACATACAAGAGTACTAAACACAAAAGTTCACAGACGGTGAAATAACAAAAGAAAGTGCTAGAAAACACGAAGGCCGTTTCATGTACACAAATATAAAAAAACAAGATTTTTATATAACGCCCTCAAGACTGAAATGTAGACGAGCTTCTGATATATGCACTAAGATATTGCACAAAATTGGACATGTATGACATAGTCATGACAACTATAAAAAGGGAAAACTCACTGGTAAGGGCAAAAACAATGATACGCAAAATATCTAAAAAATAGAATAAAATGCTAACATTGTTTCATTGAGAGCCATTCCAAAAAAAAAAAAAGAGCTTACTTATAAATCTGAACGAAAGTACATCAAATTCGTGACATGTTCATTACTCCTGAACAAATTGAAAAAGACATGGCAGAACAAAAATAACATTGTACTAAAAATTTAAATACACGTTATCACATTATTTTGCACTTGGCCACAACATGAGTAACGGTGGCAAGGGGAACAGAAGGTAGTCGGCTTTTGCAGCAGCACATAGAAAACATTCGCAGAAGGGCTTATTCCTCAATCAAAGGTAAAATAAGCCAACAACACGACTTTTCTTTCGACACGAATGCAATGCTAAGCGAGAAAATTACGTCACTTAAGGCAATAAGTCGTACCTAGTGGGCACTCTTTGTACAATGAAGACGCACTGCAAAACACTTGCAATGCTCATGCTTTCCAGAAAAAAAAAGTGTATCATGCCAACACATGAAGGCTGTTCACGCGGTTTTCCAATCGGCGGTTACTGAGATAGTACACAAACACGAACAGTAATCTTTCAGCTGTTAGTACGTTTGTAGAACGCGATGCACAGAAAAAGCACTGAGGGCGCTATGGAAAGCTGGGCAAGTTATTGATGTTCCGGAATAAGACTTGGCACAGAAAAGCACAAGTCATAGACCAGGTGACGATGAGGAGGAACATCTATTTGTCAGCTTTCTCCACCGGGAAAATGCAAGTGTAGCACAATCAAGGGGCAGCGACGTCCGGAGCCTCATGGAGCACACACATGGACAGGGCGGTGTTCGTGTACATGCGCCTTCTGATGTACTTGGGCCTGAGCGCTCACCTGTTGTCTTTAGCCACCCGGAACAACCTTGCAGGGCTTGTTTTTGAGGTATTTGTGCACCACTACACGATGCACGAACGGTAAGAGTAGTGAAACAGGTGAAACATCGCGGAGCACAAGCGCACAGCTACCGAGGACCACGAAACTGACAAAACTACCCACGCCGATCAACGCACAGCAGCGCACGCGTCGCGATAAGAGCAGATAACGAAACATGAAACGTCATGCAGCGGGCTGAGCTGGCGCCGGGCCGGCGGGGCCACACGGCGTGTGCGCGGAGACAGTCGAAGGTGAGGGAGTTGCGAAGGGGTAACGAGGGAGGGCGATTGGAGAGGAGTTGAGGGCGAAGGGCTCGGCCACGTGGATCGGCGCGCGTGCGCGTGACGATCTACGAGGCCATGGAAGGGAAACGGATTTTCGGGTTCGCCCAATACAGAGATGGCACCAATAACCTCTGCCACCTAAACCAGGGTGTTTCCCCCCCCCCCCCCCCCGGTATAAGCAGACCAGGTCGGGGAAGTCCAGCGACTGCGACAGTGCCGAGAAATGTGCCCAATTCGACGGCAGTAAAAACAAATGGGCTTGTCGTCAGCAGTGCGCCATTCAGATGGGTTGCGGAAACGTGGTGGTTAAGAAGATGCGGGACGGGGCGGAATCGAGGAAGCCGGGTGAGTATCAGGGCGATGGGCCGAGCAGATGGTGTGAAGACCCATGTTTTCGAACTCCTGGCGGACAACTGCCTGGATCAGCGAAACCGTGACGGCAGGTGAGTTGGAGGGGCTGGAGTGGAAGGCAGCCGGATAGGCGGCCTCGATCTCACGCCGGACAATCCTGGTAACATCGCCAGTGTTGTTGGGACGAGGAGCGTCGGCACAGGAAGATGTCGCGGGGATGTTGGGCAGACGGGCAAACTGTTGGTCGATACGTCGGCTTTTAGCGAATTCCAGGCGGCGGCACTCTTTTATAACGGCATCCACCGTCGCGACGTTGTTAAATACGAGCAAGCTGAAGGCGTCATCGGCAATGCCTTTGAGGATGTGGGAGACCTTGTCTGACTCAGTCATGCGTGCGTCAACTTTGTGACACAGAGCCAAGACGTCCTGAATGTACGTGACATAGGGCTCTGTTGACGTCTGCACACGGCCGGAAAGCGCCTTCTGCGCGGCAAGTTGGTGACCGTAGGGGTTGCCGAACAAATCTCGGAGCTTTTACTTGAGCGTATCCCAACTGGTGAGCTCATCTTCGTGCGTCCAAAACCAAAATTGAGGTTTGCCACTGAGGTAAAAACTACGTTGGCGAGCATGATAGTAGGGTCCCAGTGATTATTGCGGCTGACGTGTTCGTACAGGCAGATCAAGTCCTTGACGTCTTCCCGATCTTTGCCCGAGAATACGCCAGCATCACGAGGAGCAGGGAGAGTGATGTACGTCGTCGACGTGGCAGCAGGTGTCGGAGGCGGCTGAGTCGAGTTGTCATCGCCGGGAGCCATGAAAGAAGGCTCGACGTACCATCCACTACGAAGATCCGTGACGAGATACAGGGAACGTCCACCTCCACCAGATATGTTACGTAAGAAGAGGCAGATGAAAAGCTATGTACAAATATATTTACAAAGTAATACTCCGCACTTGGCCAAGAGGCAACAGCCCGCGCTAGCCTACAATCGTCGTCGTCGTCTTCTTGGTGCTCGCCTCTTCGTCATTGGAAATACTATTCCGTAGCAATATATATATATATATATATATATATATATATATATATATGTACATTGTAACGTATGAGTGACGCATAAAGAACACAGTCGCAATATTGTGAAAAACGTAACTAACTTTTATTGGGCGAACCTGTGCCTACAGAACCAGGCTACACTTAAAGAACGGCGACAACGATGAAGACAGTCGGCGATCGTCAAAATCTGATCAGCGGTTCAAGCGCGTCGGCTCTTATACATCAGTCTTCGAATATTCCAGACTAATCGCTGAGACCCGCGTGTATTCCACAAAATTCCACACCATTCGCCTCACATGAGGAAATCAGGTAACACAAGGTTCGGTAAAAACAGACAGCGGACAGAACCGTCGATAACTTTCTAGAAAATTCCGATACATGTAGGCGAGTCCTGCGCTGTGTGATAACGTTTGTTAGGCGGTGAAACGGGGTCACCCGATAGAGATATACAAGTACGCGTGTCAATATATATATATATATATATATATATATATATATATATATATATATATATATATTTCTTGCACTTCAAGACACTTCGTATGACCTCGAAGAACTGAGCGCTGACGTGACGGCGCTATATGAATATGTACAAGACCTCATAGTAGGAGACAGTTCAATCTTAAAGCCTGAGTCCCCTCCCACCACGAAGAATCTGGCTTCTCTCGGGGGTGTAAACTACCTTTGTGTATTTATCGCATGCTTGGCTGTCACTAACACTGCTTCGCCTCTCCGGCAAAACTGCAGCCTCTCTCTTTTTCTCTTCTCTGTGAGTCCGAGTATAAGCGCTGCTGCGCATGTCTGCTGTAGATCCGATTTCGAATGAATGCGGCTTGGCCTCTTTTCAGTTACTGAGTAAATCATACAGTGTTACCCAATTATCACGCACCAAGACAAAGAAAGAGCAGTTGCTTTACGCTAACAAAACCTAGTGCATATTGTTACGTAGGAAGACGCCGACGAAAAGCTATTTACAAGTATATTTACAAGGCAATACGCCGCAGTTGACCAAGAGGCAACAGCCTGCGCTAGCTTCCAATCGTCGTCTTCGTCTTCTTCCTACTCGGCTCTTCGTCATTGGGAATACTACCCCGTAGCACTACCCCTGGCGGCAAAAGCGCCATCCCGGAGCGACTAAAGGCCGGGCTCTGAAGCAGTTTAGTAGCTCTTGAGCCTACTGACGTGCACGACATCACTAGACGCCAGAGTAGATGACGAGGTTGAGCTCACAGGAGCAATTTCATAAGTCACAGGCGTCACCTGGCGCAGCACGTGGTAGGGCCCTGTGTATCGCGAAAGGAGCTTTTCGGAAAGTCCGACGTGACGACAGGGCGACCACAGGAGCACGAGTGCACCAGGCGAAAACTGTACGTCACGGTGGCGGGCGTTGTACTGACGCTGCTGCGAGGTTTGCGAGTCCGTCAGTCGAGCACGGGCAAGCTGGCGTGCATGATCGGCGAGGGCGATGGCGTCGCGCGCATACTCGGTTGTTGAGGTCGCAGCAGGAGGAAGTACCGTGTCAAGGGGCAAGGTCGGTTCGCGACCGTAGAGTAGATAAAATGGAGAAAATCCGGCGGTGTCGTGCCGGGAAGAATTGTAAGCAAAGGTGACGTAAGGAAGGGCAACGTCCCAGTCGTGGTGGTCCTTCGAAACGTACTTGGACCGCATGTCGGTAAGAGTACGGTTTAACCGCTCTGTCAGGCCATTGGTTTGAGGATGGTATGAGGTAGTCAGCTTGTGTTGAATAGAGCAGGAACGCACAATGTCGGCGATAACATTCGAGAGGAAGTTACGACCATGGTCAGTAAGCAGCTGTCGCGGGGCGCCATGCACTAAGATAATGTCACGCAAGAGAAAGTCCGCGACGTCAGTGGCACAACTGGTAGGTAGAGCCCGCGTGATAGCGTATCGGGTGGCGTAATCAGTTGCGACGGCTACACATTTGTTCCCCGAGGATGACGTGGGAAAGGGACCGAGGAGGTCTAATCCAACACGAAAAAACGGTTCCACAGGGACGGTGATCGGCTGGAGATGACCGGAAGGTAGGACCTGAGGCGTTTTCCGACGCTGGCAGGGATCACAGGCAGCAACATAGCGTCGGACGGAGCGAGCGAGACCAGGCCAATAGAAGCGGCGGCGGATGCGGTCGTACGTGCGGGTTACCGCAAGATGTCCTGCAGTGGGTGCGTCATGCATCTCAAAGAGCACAGTCTGTCGTAGATGTTTTGGCACGACAAGAAGAAGATCAGGGCCATCAGGGAGGAAGCTCCTTCGGCACAGAATGCCGCCCTGGAGGACATATCGGCGAACGGATGCGTCAGTAGGTGTAGAGCGCAGACGCTCGATGAGTACTCGCAGCGATAGGTCTCGGTACTGCTCATCGGCGATGTTAGCGAAGGCAGACACAGAGAAAATGCCGTCGGCGGTACTACTGTCGGCGTCGTCAGGCTCGTCTACCGGGTAGCGAGACAGGCAGTCAGCGTCCTTGTGTAGTCGGCCAGATTTGTAGGTGACAGAGAATGAATATTCTTGGAGGCGTAAGGCCCAGCGACCAAGTCTTCCTGAAGGGTCTTTCAATGAGCATAACCAACAAAGCGCGTGATGGTCTGTGATAACGGAAAAGGGTCGGCCATATAAGTATGGGTGGAACTTCGCAACCGGCCAAACTAGGGCCAGACACTCACGCTCAGTGATGGAATAGTTGCGCTCCGCGGGCGAGAGGAGCCTGCTGGCGTAAGCGATAACACGGTCGTGGCCACGCTGGCGTTGTGTCAGTACTGCGCCAATTCCGTGACCGCTGCCATCAGTACGGACTTCAGTAGGCGCAGAAGGATCGAAATGGGCCAGAATGGGAGGCGTTGTGAGAAGATCGATGAGAAGCGAGAATGCAGAGGCCTCGTTATCGCCCCACTGGAAAGGGGCGTCTTTTTTCAAAAGCTCGGTTAGTGGTCGTGCTATGCCCGCGAAATTTTTGACGAAACGGCGGAAGTACGAGCAAAGGCCGATAAAGCTGCGCACATCCTTGACACACTTCGGAACAGGGAAGTGCGTAACAGCATGGATCTTGCCTGGGTCCGGTTGCACTCCGTTCGCGTCAATGAGATGTCCAAGGACGGTAATCTGACGACGGCCGAATTGGCACTTCGATGCGTTGAGTTGCAGACCGGCTCGCCGAAAAACGTCCAGGACTGCTGAGAGGCGCTCGAGGTGCATAGCGAATGTTGGGGAGAATACTATAACGTCGTCCAAGTAGCACAGACACGTGGACCATTTGAAACCGTGAAGAAGGGAGTCCATCATGCGTTCAAAAGTGGCAGGAGCGTTACATAGGCCGAACGGCATCACCTTGAATTGATAAAGACCGTCGGGTGTTACATCGTCCACGGCAATCTGCCAATAGCCGGAGCGAAGGTCAATAGAGGAGAAATAGCGAGCACCGTGGAGGCAGTCAAGGGCGTCGTCAATCCGAGGTAGGGGATACACGTCCTTTTTGGTAACCCAGTTAAGGTGCCGATAATCCACGCAAAAACGCTATGAGCCATCCTTCTTTTTCACCAGCACAACCGGTGGCGCCCATGGACTACATGACGGTTCAATAATGTTCTTGGCAAGCATTTTGCGAACTTCGGTGTGAATAACTTGACGCTCAGCCGGTGATACTCGATACGGGCGGCGATGAAGAGGAGGGGCATCTCCGGTGTTAATGCGATGTTTAACAGCTGTTGTTTGGGCCAAAGGACGACCGTTAAAGTCAAAAATATCTTGGTATGAAATCAGAACGCGGTAGAGCGCACGAGCGTGCTCGGAAGGCATGTCTGGTGCAGTCATTTTCTGTAAGTCGGCGATGTTACAAGTTGCCGACTGCGATGGTAGAGGAGGATCGGTTGAATTGTCGTCTACTGAAATCGATGCTACAGAGTGATCCTCGAATGAGCAAAGTTGGGCCAGAGACATCCCGCGTGGCAGCACTTGTGTCGTCAAGCCAAAATTGACCACTGGCAGGCAGACGCAACTTGCCGTAATAGATAAAACAGTATGAGGTAGTGTGATCCAGTGTGGAAGGAGGACGTCTTGCATAGGAGCCGCAATGTAGTGACCATCTGGCACTGGTGGGGATGACACGAAGTCAACGTAAGTCAGTGCCGAAGGTGGCAAGCGAACGAAGTCGACGGAACTGAGGCGAGTAAAGTGTTGTTCAGCGGGATCCAGAACAGGCAGGTGGAGGCGGAGAGTACTGGCGGAGCAATCGATGAGAGCAGAATGGGCGGAGAGGAAGTCGAGGCCGAGGATGATGTCGTGGGGACAGTGAGCGATGACTGTGAATAGCACGGTAGTGGAGCGATCGGCGAAGGAGACGCGGGCGGCACACATACCAATTACAGGGGCTGTTCCGCCATCGGCGACACGGACAACAGGCGTCTTGGCGGGCGTTATTATTTTCCTCAGCCGGTTACGAAGATCCGCGCTCATTACCGACAAATGCGCCCCAGTGTCTATGAGAGCTGATACAGGAACACCGTCGACTTGCACGTCAAGAAGGTTCAGATGAGTGGGCAACGTCAGGAGAGGATTTGGCGGCATAGGGAGCAATGCAGCGTCACGTCGAGGCGCTGCATCGTCTAGTTTTCCGACTGGGAGCGGCGTCCGAAGGGAGTTGGCGAATAGGAGCGACGGGGCTGGGGAGAGCGAGATTGTCGTCGTTGGGGCGAAGGTGAACAAGAATAAGGGCGGTTCGGCGCAGGAGAATCGGTGGCGACATTATCTGAGCGGGCAGCATAGGGACGAGAAAGGCCACCTGGTGGGCGAGAGTACGCAGTAAATGGAGACTGGTTCAGGGAACTCCAGCGACTGCGACAGTGCCGAGAAATGTGCCCAATTCGATGGCGGTGAAAACAAATTGGCTTGTCGTCTGTAGTGCGCCATTCAGAGGGGTTGCGGAAACGTGGTGGGTAAGAAGGTGGGGTACGGGGTGGAATCGAAGAAGCCGGGTGGGGATCAGGGCGATGGGCCGAGCAGATGGTGTGAATACCCATGTTGGCGAACTCCTGGCGGACAACTGCCTGGATCAGGGAAACAGTGACTGCAGGTGCATGGGAGGGGCTGGAGTAGAACGCAGCCGGATAGGCGGCCTCGATCTCACGCCGGACAATCCTGGTAACATCGCCAGTGTTGTTGGGATGAGGAGCGTCGGCACAGGAAGATGTCGCGGGGGTGTTGGGCAGACGGGAAACTGTTGGTCGATACGTCGGATTTTAGCGAATTCCAGGCGGCGGCACTCTTTTATAACGGCATCCACCGTCGCGACGTTGTTAAATACGAGCAAGTTGAAGGCGTCATCGGCAATGCCTTTGAGGATGTGGGAGACCTTGTCGGACTCAGTCATGTGTGCGTCAACTTTGGGGCATAGAGCCAAGACGTCCGGAATGTACGTGACGCAGGGCTCCGTTGACGTCTGCACACGACCGGAAAGCGCCTTCTGCGCGGCAAGTTGGTGACCGTAGTGGTTGCCGAACAAGTCTCGAAGCTTTTGCTTAAGCCAATCCCAACTGGTCAGCTCATCTTCGTGCGTCCGATGCCAAACTCGAGGTGTGCCACCGAGGTAAAAGACGACGTTGGCGAGCATGATAGTAGGGTCCCACTGGTTATTGCGGCTGACGTGTTCGTACAGGCTGATCCAGTCCTCGACGTCTTCCCCATCTTTTGCCGAGAATACGCCAGGATCACGGGGAGCGGAGAGGGTGATGTAGGTCGTCGAAGTGGCAGCAGGTGTCGGAGCCGGCGGAGTCGGGTTGTCGTCGCCGGGAGCCATGAAGGTAGGCTCGACGTACCGTCCACTGCGAAGCTCCGTGACGAGGTACAGGGAACGTCCACCTCCACCAAATATGTTACGTAGGAAGACGCCGACGAAAAGTTATTTACAAGTATATTTACAAGGCAATACGCCGCAGTTGACCAAGAGGCAACAGCCTGCGCTAGCTTCCAATCGTCGTCTTCGTCTTCTTCCTACTCGGCTCTTCGTCAGTGGGAATACTACCCCGTAGCAATATTGTTTCCAGTACAGTGCAGTAGAACCAGTACTTGTGTCCTTAATGAGATTCAATGCTGTAATTGTAATGAATTATCTGACTCGAGAAGTGCTGGCCTAATTTTCAAAGTATCAATGAGGCATTTGTAGGCACCCCGAAATGACATCTAACTGCTGTGTTTTCAGCTGCGTACTAATTGCGTACTACTTTTCCCGACTTGCAAAAAAACCTCACCATCTTTGAAAAATGCCACGTGAGCACGCTCCCATCCGTATCATATTGATTGAGAGAAAATGTATTGCCTGTCGAAATCCCGAAGAGACAGCGCATCACCTTGATAATGGTAAAGAAGGAGCCCCAACAGCAGGTTCCGCGGCTGCGCAGCTAATCATTCCTCTGATGTCTACGTCCCACTTATTATTCGTCTCTCAAGGCTGACTGATCACATTGATAACAAAAGCCCCTTGATGACGCGGCTGAAGAGCCGCGCTGACCAAGCAGAAGATGGGAAAAGCAATGTAATACCGCTGTCACACGGGAAGATTTATTGTCATTCCAATCGAATGGCATTCGATGCATCGAATGCCATTCACTATCCTGCTGTGCTACACACTGAAATATAATGGCATTCGCAAATGATAGCAATGACGATCTGGAACAAAATTTGTGAAATTCAAAGAAATTTTGTGCCTATTAAACCTGTTTAAGAACTGTTGCGAGTACTTTTAAAATGGACGAAAACATTTTGACGCCAATTATTCACAACTAAAAGCACTTCGATCAACACATCCAATATGGCCGACCACCACAAAAGAGTAATAGCGCTTGAGCACAGCCCGTGGGGAAAATATCATCGCGGCAAAAATAATTATTTCTTTTTACAAGTCTAAATGAGTTTCCCTAACTCATTGGTTCGCAGATGTCATTCCATTCGAATGACATTAAATTTTCCCGTGTATATCCCGATTAGTGGAATATATGCGAATGCCATTCGATTCAAATGACATTAAATGTTCCCGTGTGACAGGGGTATATTAGGCATAGATTGTTTCAAAATCACGGCTTTGCTTGCACCGCATCGAAAGAGTGCGCGCCAAGCTATATTTCGCGCAAGAAACTACCTTCAGACCAAAGCCAAATTGAAGTGCGCGCTTTATTTTTCATTAAACTGTATACGAGCTGCAAAAACATGATCATGTCAAAAAAATAAAAGCAAAACAAACGGACCGAGAAGCGACCCACGTGTATAGAAAAGGCAAAAGCGACGCGTTCAAGAAAGTAAATATACCTCTAATGAGTGAGCCGAATTCGCAATCTGGATGTCTGCGCAAAAAAAAAAAAAGAACATCGGATATCAGTGTGCCCTTATTATCTATGAATTCATAACCTCCGTTGAACACAAGCCTAGAGGACATTTTTCGAATAGGCATCCTTGCAGGTGCACAGTACTGTGTCCGTTTTATCGCATCTTCAATGGCTTTCTTGATGAGCAGCGTCGGAATTCTACGGCAAATATCCGTTATCCTTGCCTTGAACTATTCTGACGTCCATCTCAATCATTTAAACATGATCTTTCACATAACCCCAAAGAAAGAAGTCGAGTGGACAGAGGTCAGGTGACCTAGCCGGCCAATGTACAGGCCCGTGCTTTCCAATCTGTTGGGCATGAAAAGTCGCATCCAGCCACTTTCATGCTCGGCTGCTGCTGTGTGCGGGTGCCATATTTTGCTTATACCACAGAAGTGGAAGACGTGACAGCGGGACTTCGTTGAGAAACTCATCCACCACTCCTTCAAGGATTTCGTCCACGCAACGCTGTCCAGTCAGTGTGTGGTTGAAGAAGATTGGGCCAATTATAGTACCGGCGTAAATTCCACACCTTACATCCAACGACCACTGGTACTGGTGTGGAATGCGCTTTACCCAGTGTGGATTGGAGTCCCTCCAAAAGTGTGCATTATGCAAATTTACCTAGGCGTTTGTGTGAAAATTGGCTTTATCTGTGCACATGATGTTGCCCAATTCGAAAAATCCAGAGGATTGTACAGGTCCATATCTTCCAACCAGTGGTCCTGGTTAAAGTGATACGGATGAAAGGCCGTCATTTAGAACCCTCCAAACTGATGACATGGAAATTGGTACCTGGGCCATCCCGCATGCTAGCATGAGGGTTTGAGGCCATAAATGCTGGAACATCCGTGTGTAGGCTTGAACTCAAAGATACAGTCCTCCGCCGCTACTTCTTGAAGCTGCTTTTTGTCTCAGGTAATAATAATTTCTGATCATAGTCGATGCATTTAGTCTACCGCAATACTTCCATGACTGATATATATATATATATATATATATATATATATATATATATATATATTTGCTGCCTCCCATTTGTTGACATGTGCAGACCCGCAGGCAAGGATCAGGTTTACCTTCTGCTCAATAGAGAAAGACATGGTGACTGGGACGATACAAAATGCACGTTTAAAGCTTTGCACTCACATCGTCAATTCGCTTTTGTGGTGATAGGTTTTCTGGCAAAAAAAACAAAAGAAAACATCCGTCCACTTTATCTACGCTAAGGCAGCACCTATCACAGCTTGCTTCTAACATCAAACGCTATGTATAACTACGGCCGGGACGCGGCAGATAAGGCACGAGCTCGATCCCGATGTTTTTCTTTATTTCCTCTATTTTCTTCTGCATGACTCAGAGGGACCCTGTTTGAGGACGCGGCTTTTTGATCCGGGTGGGAACGCACATTTTGTGGGGTTTATTTATCAGTCAGAAAGAAATTAGTGCGCAATTAGTACGTCGCTTAAAATACCGCACATAGATGTCCCTTAGCTGTGCCTTCAAATGCCTTGTTGACACTTTGATAATTAAGATAGTACGTCTCGAGTTAGATAATTAATAACAATTATTTAATTAAATATCAGTAACAAAATAGCTGGCACCTACTCCACTGTACTGTAAACAATATGCACATAGTTTTCTTCGAGTAACGCGTTGCTTTTTTTAAATCATCGTGCATGATAGTTATTGGGATACCCCACATATATTTATGACCTGTGCAAGCAACTGACGATATTTCTTTCCATAATAAATGTTACAAATTATTAGAAATGTTTTTTGTTCATCAGACTTCAGCATTGCTTACTGGAGGCAATACTGAGACACACAATATTCACGTGCATTTCTCACGCCATTGATAAAGAACTCTGTCAAGATGTATATATATAAACGGGATGGGAAAGGCAGGGAAGGGTACACTGAAATCTATAGATTTATTTCGTGGTCACAAAAGCAGGCAAGACAATTTGAAACGTGGTAAACATACAGCAAGATATTTATTCTCTAGGCATAGGCTATCCATACCTTTAGAAATATTTGGTGAGTGGCTAGCCCCTTCTCTTCGAAAGATATATTAAACATGTCTTGCATGTATATTTAGATATATTGTGTATGAGCATGGTGTTTACAGTGGAAATTTACAACAATGTTGAAGTGAGAAAATACTGATGAGGCTGCCGCCGCTAGTGCTTCTAATGCGGATTTCCTCCTATTGTCATCATTCGCAGAAACAAAGCCAAAGTAGGAATTAAAAGCCGTGCACGTCCACGCCAACAATGATGCAGTAAGCTATTAGCCCTAGTAAATTTTCAAGTGAAAAGGTCGAAACCTCAAATGATGTGGGTGACAAAGCTCTGGTACTGGCACTTTAGTTGTGTGCGTGGGGGGGGGGGGGGGTCTTGAGCATCGCCCGAGGAAGCTTAGCCCTCTTCCCCTCGGAATACTCCGGAGGGGGCACGAGCCGCGTTGACAATCAAGCCAGCTTTCTCCATGCCATCCAAAGCCAGGCCGAAGCGGGTGTTGTGCTTTTCAAACGCACGGCGGAAGATGACAACACAATTCAGGTAACAAAGACATACCTCCCACTTTATTCCATGAAAAATTGTGCCTATGAATCTGTCAAAAGTAGCGGTCGTGTTACAAAGCCCGAAAGACATAATGTTATAAATTCGAAGAGACCGCCCGGTGTCACAAATGCAGTCTTCTCTTTGCCGGCGAGATCTATTGGTATCTGCCACTAACATTGCATTAAATCAAGCGAAAAAAAGGAGACAGAAAGCAGGCAGTCTATTACGCCATCGATTTGTGAGGGCGGGTGCACATCTTTCTTTGAGGCCACGTTTAGTCGCTTGTAATCAATGCAAAACCTCCAAGGGCCAGCTTATTTCTTCGCCAAGAAAAATGGCGCTGCCCGTGGGCTTGAGGGCTCTTGGATCACCTTTTTCTTTAATATCTCATGCGCTTGCTCACTGTTGCAACTTCACGTGTTTTCGGAGTGCGCGCTCCTTTTATCGCCTCATCTGGCGATCCTTCAGAGTTCGGATTATCACTACTAACACGTGCTCCTTCCTATCCTCCTGCTACTCGGCTACTTATAAATACGCTCTACACCTTTGAATAAACGTTCACTTTGTTCTACTGACTACGCAGATGCTTCACTGGTTGGCGTTACTGCGAGCACGCCATGGCTATGCTACAGTGGCGACGAGGATGGACATCGCCCATGCAGTGAAAGTCGACGCTAAACCGGAACCCACGCAGAACCAAGAAACCAAGGCCATCATGGCTCCAATACTTCCCGACTTCGAAGAAGGCAAAGATAAGTGGAAGCCGTACCTTATTAAAGTAGAAGGATACTTTAAGCGAATGCGCTTGAAGACTCGACTAAGAAAATAGCATTGCTTGTTGCTGCGTTAAATACGCATATGATCCAAGTGCTGGCAAGGAAGGTGGCTCCGCGCAAGCCAAATGCGTTTACGTATGAAGAAGTCGTCGAAGTTTTGAGTGAGCACTACAGTCCCAAGAGACATGAAATCACCGAAAGCTACAAGTTCTTCAGTCGTTGTCAAGCCGAGGGCGAGCCTATTAATGAATTCCTGGTAGACATTCGCCGAATAGCTGACAACTGCAATTTTGGCAGTGCTTTGGATCGCATGCTACGACATTGCATTGTTTGTGGCATACGGTCAGGTGCCCTGCAGAAGCAGCCACTGGCAAAGCGGGAATTAACGCTACAAGACGCTGAAGCGATGGCCCTTGCAGCTGAGGCTGCGGATAGTGATGTAAAAGAGATGATCGGACAGGCAACGACACCCGTGTTAAAAGTAAAGGCGTATCAGAAAGAAACTCTGGTGGATGAGAGGAGGGATGCCACACGTACAGTACAGTTTTACAGCATACCTGTAATGCTGAGGCAGTAACATATCAGTGAGTACAGTAGTGTCTGAAATAAACACATGCTTCATGCCCCCTTTATATTTCACTCTGTTTGGAAATAAGAAAATATACTGTACTGATTTGGTGCAGAAGCCCTTTTTCATATTTGTACTGAATTTCATTTGGAGGTTCTTGATTATACTGATGTTCCTAAGGACAATATTCAAAATATTGGTAATCAAACACCCCAAATACCTGCTTTGGTACCCTGCAATGTGATATTTCCCGCTCATTTACAGACAATTAAGACATTTTATACTCCAGTCATTTGATCACTACTTCAAAGTTCAGTCTGCATAAATTTTCGCTAATGTGCGCCACAGCTGCTACAAAAGGTGTTTCCTGCCACTTTCAAAACAAACATCATTCTCTCCATGTCGGGGCGCTTTACTATCTCAAGCAAAATCATCCCTTCAGCAGAAAGTAGAAACTGCACTGGAGGTGTTGGTGAATGCTGGGCTCTTCATCAAGCATGGCATAATGACTAAGAGTTTCGTAGATGTTGAAAGTCAGAGCGGCTTTGCTTGTCGAATGCAAGAAAAAGCAGCGTTTCGCTCTGAACAAAATTTCACATCAGGAGAGAGTTAACTAGTAAGTATTGATAATACAAGAACAGTGGAAATGCTGTCACACACAGGAAGGGTACCTAAAAGGTCCACTGCTTCATGACATACACGCAAGCCGTGAATTCGTCATCAATTCTTGCACACTATAGCCATAGATGTTTTCATTTTGCATTGTTCAATGTTAAGTTAGTTGCTTTTTTTAACAAGGTAGTCATTACTTGCATATCTGGCCATTTTTAAACCAAGTTACCCATTTGCCTCTCTATTAGCCAGGATTGGGTATTACCCAAACAAGTCCCACACTGGTTATAAATCGTGTACATTACCAAGGATTGATGGTCAGTGATGCTCATTAGTTTGGTGTGACAACCACTCTTGTACCATTGCAAACTTCCTTTTCTTTCATTTCAAACACAGCAATTTGTACTACTTGCATGTACACCTTTACTGAGAGAATACTAAAACAAAAGTTTCTTTTGAAAGCAATAACAGAAGAACAACGCCCCCGAAAGGCGTTGGTCCCGGCTTCGAGTTACGGACCAGGACGAATTTTTCTTCAACTGCGAGACTTTCTTTCTGAGAAACCCGTACGGGTTTCCTTTGTAGCTTCGCGCTACAATAAGGGTAATATTCACATCCGAGTTGATGCCAATATTACCCTTTCATGTCCTGCTTCTGGTAGGTCGAGTCACACATGCTGGATGCGTGTCTCCCGTGGCAAAACGAACATGTGAGTTTTAGAGGGCAAGACCGTCCCTGCTTACTTCATGACGTACACCTGAAGCAACGGTTGTCCTTAACTGGCTGTTGCATTTCTCAGCCAGAGGAAGCTTAACCTCACAAGTACGTGTGTCATGTTTATGCGGTTGGCAGAAGAAACACTCGAGTCTTGCCAATGATGCTATAACCAGAATACAAGCGAGGCTGCAGTATCGTGACTTTTCGATTTGTACTCTTTGAACGCTTGCTTGGATGTGAAAAACTGCTCCCAGCTCTCAAATTTTACCCTGAAGTTGAGCATATCTTTCAGCTCAGCTTCTCAAGTCGAAGTCGCTATCGTTTGTATCGAAATATTTGCCGGATGATTGGCAATGGTAGGTTCCTTTAGCGCATTTCTCCGCTTCTCGCGCAGAAAAGCAAGTACAATGCCAGGTGGCACAACGTTCCGCATGATGTCTACCGGCATTGCCGAAAAACTAGGGACTGGCGCGTTCAATGCAGTCAGGCAACGCATATGAGGTTGCGTGGCGTCCTACAAGTTCCGGAGACCTCTTACATCGTTTCCCGACACGACGTGCGGAAGGCTTCTCAGACTGACTAATAATATTGTCCGATCTTCTTTCGGTCGCAGAACCTTTCCTTACTAAGCTCGATGGCGTCCGTATAGCAAGATTCTATGGTTTATAAACCCGCGAAGTAACTCTGAAAGTAGTAGAACCTGGTCGTGTTAGATAATATCTCGCTGAGAGGAACAGTTTTCTCAAACTGTTCCCAAAATCCTGACCATTGTAGAATGTCTCCTATAAAAGTAGGAACGTTAAGCTTTGGTAATCGTAATCATGAACGCGAGGTTGCCGTATTACTTACCGCCGGATTTGGTTGAGCAGAAACTGTTGGTTGCGGCTTGCTTTCAGGTCGTTCCAAAGCGGTGATCTGACAATGCACTTCATCCAACATGCTTATGATCTGATCGTCATAATTTGCTGCAGCGCTATATTCTGTTTCAAGCTGTTTGTCGGAAATGTGTTCTTCAACAGCGGCATTAAGGCTTGAAAGTTCAACATTGCTGGAACTCAGGCGGTCGAAGATACCTGTGAGCTTGGCAATGACAGCGTTCGAGTCGTTGAGCAGCGCTCGGGCCTCCTGTAGCAGCTTGGTGTTCTGGGCACGCTGCCCTGCCCGCTCAGTCCATCAGTGAAACTATTCAGCTGTGAGTAAGGAGGCGTCCGACTTCCACGGCGATGCTCGGGGAAGCACTCCTCAGCCTGTCGATCCTCGCCAGCCACAACGCGAAGCGGTCGAGTAGAAGTTCCCGCGAGTCCTGCGAAGAAACTAAGCGTTCCGCACGGAGCATTCGGCACCATAAATATAAGAAAACTACAAGCCGACACGAGAAGTCTTGTCTTGTCTTGTATCCTCAACAGTGGCGCATACTACAATGGGGGATTGGCCAAGAAGCAGGCGGTTTCCTGCGTGCTTAGAAGTAAAGCGAAACTAGATTTGAATATTGGAACGTGGGACGGTGATGGCTCTCTAGGTGAACAGTGGTGGCAGCGGATGATGCACAGTGAAGTGCTGGTGGACCAACTCAGGGCTGTCCAGAAGGCCCGTGTGACGGCAGAGGGGCTCGGCCTCTCTGTTCCACACTGATCCCTCAGGACCTAAATAAGTTCTTCATACCATACCATGCGATAGAACTGTAATTTAGAAGTGTAATAAAAATATTAAGAATTTTGATAAAGTTAAGATAAAGAAATGAAATAATAAAAATTTTTGGTAATTTTAGAAAATCAGCAAGGTACTATTTTTGTCTCTCTAATAAAATTGTAAACTGCAAAAAAAACATATTGAAGTGCATCATGTAACCACGCAAACAACAAAGGACAAAGAAGGAAACACACAAGACCTTTGTTGTTTGCGCGGTTACATGATGCATTCCAATATCGGCCACCAACTAGCCCGCCTATCCCTGTTAAAAAGCAAAACATCCCTGTGGCTGGATACCAGTGAAGTCGCCACAAGAGAAAGAATGGCTGGCAAGGTTAGCGATAGCCAAAGTTTGGTAAATGAGTATTCTAATAGTTTTCTTTGTCTTAGAAAGTGGTGGTACGAGAGAAAATATAGTTCGATAGTTTCAGGTGCGCTGCGAAAATAACATAGAGGGGACATATCGAGACCAGACCTGTGAAAGTAAAAGTTTAGAGGAGGTATATGACATCTCAATTTTGTAAAAGAAACGTCGATTAGATTTGAAGGACATCAATTATAATTCCAAGTGAAGCCAAGACGGCGGAATTCAGAAGACGGTGTTAGCATCGATATTGCAGAGTTTTGAGATATAGCGAAATTTATGTACCTAGCCGCGGTGACATAAGCTGATGTCGGGCAAAACAGATATGATAGGGCCGTTGCGAGATGCTCGTGCGAGTGAATTAGCCATTTCATTCAAGTGCAAACCACGATGTCCCGGTACCCAAAGGAAACATACTTTCCGTAAGTACGGAGGTACCGTCGAACGCAATGTCCTTGGAATTCTTGAATTCAAGGTGCATTAAGTGCTGTACATACCGATACGAGAAGTCATACACCGAGCCATGCTTCCTTGCGCTTTTAACTTCCTCCTCTTTTCACGCATTCCTAGCCTGCGCACGTTTACTCTTCTTTTTCTGCAACCCTATAGTACAGTGTACTAGAAGGGGGTAGTGCGTTCGGGGGCGGCACAAGCCACGCATTGCCGTAAGGCGGAAAGGTCAAAAGGTGTGGCACTTGGATACCAGCCCATGCGATAGCAGCGCCACCGCCAACATCCATCGCATAGAGTTCCTCATCGCTCGTTCGTGCTGTTCTCAGTTGAGCTGGTTGTGCACCGCTAGCGCGTGCGTCAAACTTTGTTCTCTTAGTCTTTTTGTAGTTTATGTAGTTCAAAAGGCGCATTCGTTTAAAATGAAGGCTTGCGTTTCCCCGAGTTGTTCCAGTTTTACTTGTTCACAGCGGTTGTCACCACACTATAACGAATTGAATGCCTTATAATGTATTGAATTACTTTTAATTATCCAAGTTGGAACTAACTCCTGTAAGCGAAAATAATAAGTATTGGGTTAATAATTGGGTATTCAATTATTCAATAAATAAAATGCCTATTACTGATGGGTAACTAATTTACCAATTGATTATTTGCTGGGTTGATATATTCATCCAATACATAATTACAACTAAGTAGGCTGTTGGTTCGCATTACTCATGTAACCTAAATATTGGGTAACTAGGTTAGTAATCATTTTGGTATTAATTACTTCTGCTATCTCCAATAGCGTGTTGATCCTGGACATTCTATAAATTAAGTAGCCAGTCTCATTACAGAATATACATGTATTGTTTAGCTGATACCTGCATACGAAGGAGTAGGTATTCATTGATTAATTTGTCTTGTGTGAGACGTAATTGTAAGAATTGCATGTACATTTCCACAGTTGATTTTCTGCAGCCTAACGATGTGTAGGCAACGATTGTGATATCTACGGCCAACTATTGTGTAACACTGGATTTCATATTGCCAAATTTTATGTAACGAGTCGGCTCGCTCCCCTTTTCAGTATTTTTAGCCTTTCTTAGACCCCCTCATGCAATATTCCACCTTGCAGCACGTAAGGACTTTGAAAAAGAAGTCTTGAGCCATTCCACTCTGCGAACGTGGATGACCTGCGAAACTTTTTAGCGCACGACACAGAGGTGACATAGGATGTTGAACAAAGGAGCAAACGTATTTATTGTCTTGATCGGTGATCATCGTGACGATAGGTAGACATACGCATTCTCTTATCACCTCGGTTATTATATGCGTCCGTCATGTGAGATAATCCTTGTAAGGCATCCCAAATTTCCGATTCCGTGAAGGGCCCGTCGAGTTCTTCGACCTCTGCGCCGGCGTATTTTGGATCGCCGCCGTCGCCTGACGGGCCCAGTGGCAGATACGTCTCCGCCAGCTCCTTTAGGAGCTCGCTCTCCGTTTTGCCCTGCTCCCTTTGCTTGTGTAAAATCCAGTCGATTGCCAATCTCTGATTGCCTTTGGATTGCCTCTCGTCTAACAGTTTCTTTAGGAGGTTCCATTTGCCTCCGACTCTCATTTGTTCCTCTACCGACGCGCACACCGCGTTCCACTGTTGCTTGGAAAGCTCGATCGAGTGCGCTTCGAATTCCCGGTTTAGTGTCGCTACTTTCTTTCGCAGTCTGCGATTTAGCCTTTGCGTTTTCCACCTGGGCGTGATGGAATTCTTTGCCTTTAATAGCTCTGCCAGTCTCGCGTCCATCCTTTCCACGTTCAGTTCGGTTTGCACGAGCGTCGTCGCGGTGCTAACGTCCTCTTTGAGCCTTCTAAAGAGGCTGTCTAGGTCCGCGTATTCGCTTGTGTCTTCCTTCCTTATTTTGCGGGATGCGTCCCAGTCGGTGACCATAAATCCACTCGGTGGTGCCGCCCTGATGGGGATCGTCACCGGCAGTATTTAGTGGTCGCTGCCGTGGTTCTCGTGCAGGTAGCGCCACTCGGCCCCTCGCACGTTTTTGACGAAGGTCAGGCGTCGTATCACGCGCCCCCCACGTGCCTGGTCGAGGCGAATAGCGGGGGTCCGTCACCAGCTCTAGCGAGCACTTAGTGACTGCCTCCAATAGCCGCTCTTTCTTAGGCATTGACCTTGCGTAACCACATGCTTCGTGGGGCGCGTTAAAATCTCCCGCCACTATTAGCGGGGCCCCCTGGTCATTGGTCATTGGTCGCCTTCGCTATTATCGATGCGAACAACTGTCTGTAGTCAGAGGGCGGGCTGTACCAGTTCACTACGAATACGCTGTTTTTCAGCCAACCGTTCGGTATGATTTCTATCGCCGTTACCTCTGCTTTCGCGTTGCCTAATTTCAAATCTCGTTCCTGGAAAGAGCATTTGTTCGCGACGAGGGTCGACACTCCGCGCTTACCCTGTTCGAATTTCGACGAGGCGACCCAGTAGCCGGGCAGGGTCGCCTCGCTACCCAAAGTTGCTTGTAAGAATATGACGTGCGGCTTGTGCGCCTGTGAGGCAACGAACTGTAGCAGCGGAGCCTTGCAACTTTTGAAGCTACCGCAGTTCCACTGCCACACGACCAGCTCTCTAGTTGTGTTGTTCGCCATGATTGATACCTTGGATTTGTTTAGCACCTGCAGGCGCCATGTGGGCTTCGATACACGTCACTTTTGCCGCGAGCACTACCATGCTTTTCGCTAGTTGCGGGACCATTAGCTGTAAAGAGCTAATCGAAACGGACGCTCGGCGACGGGCCCGGACGGTGTCTCGAACAAACTGCTGAGAAACCTAGACGGAAAGTCGGTCGAGAAGCTCACCGAAGAAATCAACAAAGCGTGGGAAACGGGACGAGTACCAGACGTCTGGAAGGAGGCCTCGGTCATACTAATACCGAAACCCGGTAAACTGCTTGCGGCGGAGAACATGCGGCCAATATCGCTAACCTCGTGCGTGGGCAAGACGGCGGAACATGCCATACATAACCGAGTATCGCGGTACATAGAGAGAGAAGGCCTGTTCCCACATAACATCGGGGGCTTCAGACCGGGCCTCTCCACACAGTACGTAATGTTGTTACTCAAGAAGCATATAATTGACGGCATGACCAGACACACCAGGGACATACTGGCCCTGGACCTAACGAAAGCGTTCGACACGATCAAACACATATTTCTAATGGAAACGATCTTGTGGATGGTGCTCGGCCGGAACTTCTACTCTTACATAGGATCCTTCCTCAAAGACAGGAAGGCCACTAACAAAATAGGACAGGTCACGCCCGATTGGTACACGCTGGGAGCTTGGGGCACCCCACAAGGGGCGGTGCTCTCCCAAATATTATTCAATCAAGCAATGAAATGGCTCTCTGACTGGCTGAGGAGAGTGACCAACGTGAGTGACGCCCTGTACGCAGACGACATTACGGTGTGTTGCCCAGGAGGGTCCGACGCAGAAGTCGAGCGGGCTCTTCAAGAGGCGCTGGACACAATGGAAGAGTGCCTGAAGGAAACTGGACTCCGCCTGTCACCCAGCAAATTGGAGCTGTTCCTGTACAGGCCCTCGAAACAAGGCATGAGGAATTTGACGCCGATCGATCAAATACCGGTCAAATTACACACGAGCGACGGCCAGCCGATCCCGAGAGTGTGCACCACAAAAATCCTGGGGCTACTAATTTAGGCTAAAGGCGGTAACTCGCAAACGGTCATGAAACTCGTGTCCAAGACGGAGAACATACTCCGGCTTATCCTCAGGGTGACCAACCGCAGGGGAGGGCTCAGCGAGAGCAATCTCATCAGACTTTACCACACCTTCCTCATGAGTCACGTAAATTACGTAGCCTCGGCGCTAAAATGGACCAAGAGAGACGCGGCCAAGATAGAGACACTGATGCGCAGGAACATCAAAAGAGTCGTACGTCTTCCGATCACTATAAGCTCGCATGGAGCGGCTCAACCGGTTAGGGGTCCACAATTCGCTAGCAGAAATCATTGAAGTAAACACCAAGGCACAGGTCGTGCGGATGTCGACCACCAGGGCCGGCAGACGAATCCTAGAAGAAGCAGGCATAAATGCAGAGGCAGAGTGCAACGCACGCAAGATCGCGCTCAGCGTGGCGGTCAGGGGCACTTTCAAGGTAGAACAGCTTCCGAGAAACGGCCACCGCAATTCAGCGAGGGGCGCCGAAAGGCGAGGGACCGAGCACTGCTGAAATCGACCGCCAAGTGTCCGGGACTGGCGGCATTTGTAAACGCGGTCCAGTACGGACGCAGCGACCGGTACGTGGCCGTCTCGATAGGCTGGGATGGGATGATCATTAACGCGGCATCGTTCAAGGGGGTAACGTCCGAAGTGGCCGAACAGGTGGCAATAGCCATGGCAATGAGGGACCCCGAACGTCCTAACGTGTACACAGATTTGCGATCGGGGGCCAGAGCATTCGCCTCGGGCTAGATATTGCGGGAAGCGGCGGCCGTCTTGGGCAACGAGGGAGCCTCGGGTCATCACATCGTCAGATGGTTTCCGGCCCACACGGGGGCCGACGTGCACCCCGACTTTCCCAGCTCCAATATACTGGCGCGCGGCCGCGCGCGGAAACTCACTCACCATGGCGATCGTGGCGAGCGAAGTGGCGGGGAGGGAGGGGAGCACCGAGACCCGCTGCTCACTTTCAACGAAATAAAACGCACTATCAGTTGTCGAGCAGGACCTTCCCGCTCCCCCACGCTAAACTCACTAGAACACAGTCATTGATATTCACAATGCTTCAAACAGAGTCGTTCCCCTCGAAAGGCAGACTGAGACTTTATTCACCAGAGGCAGAGCCGCAATATCCGGATTGTGGCGAGTCGTACTGCTCGCTAGCGCAAATGCTCTGGCAATGCTCCGCGTTAAGCGGTACCGTGTTCAGTAAAGAAGAAGACTGGGTGGACGCCCTGCGAAGCGACGACCACCAGACGCAGCTCCGGGCCGTCCGGAGGGCTCACGAAAGGGCGGAGGCTCACGGGCTTCCCGTCCCAACGTGGGTGCAGCCCGCGACCCCTGACGACCACTAATCCAAGAGTGGGTGGGTAGGGGTTCCTCACTAATCAATAAAGTTATTTTCTCCTCCTCTATGTAAGATAATGAATGGCTCATACCCTCTTAAGCAATGGTTCATAGCACAGTAAATAAAAAATTCATGGGCCTTCCACTATGTGAAGATTGAAGACCAGCGAAGGTGTATTGCTCAAAAGCTATATTAGGTTTTTTATGGTGGTTATGCTATATTGGTTGAGTAAAGGCACGAACGCATAACTTCGTTGTTTGTTTCGTGTTTCTTGCTATTTTATTTTTTATTCTTTATTTTAGTTTCTCCCTTTTTGTTTTGCTATATACATATACACTGACGTTTCTCCACGCATCGTCATTGACTAGCGTTTGGTAACAGCGTTCATCGCTCCGGTGCATTATGTTAGAGCGCAAACTCTACTCCTCGAGGTACAATTCCCTAGCTCAATCTCGGCGGGCGTTTGACCTTCATGAAAAGTACTATGGCCAGCACATAGTTGTAATTGCAGCAACACAACGAAACGTTTTGACAGAACCATTCACAATTCCGGACGATACCATGCATTCATGTCTAACAGTTATCAGACAAGACAACATTGCCGCACATTATCATTTAGAAGACATTTCACTTACGAATTCTGCGGCTCGTCGTACACTCAGAGCCTGTGTTAAGGAGAGTGAAGAAACAACGCGACGTTTTCCTCGCGGAGCATTCCGTATTTATCGTCACGACGAGACAGCGCGTTCGAAGCCGAAGCGTGAACTTTCGCGATAACAAAAAGCCTCAACTCACACGTTTCGCCACTGATGCCGTGCGCGAGGTCACGAAAAATCTGGAGAGAAGCGCACGCCACACATTGAACAAACACGCAAGGAATTAGAAAAGCAAAAAAAAAAAAAACTCGGATGAAACTGTCGCGTTTAAGTGAGCAACGCCATTCCGCACGGCATAATAGATGATTTACAGTCTTACCAAGTCTTGTACCAGAATCACGGGTTGGTAGGAGTCAGCAAAAACGAACTAATCAATTGTGAAAAAAAATTAACATTTGTTGTTTTAGTACTACAAAAATATTTCAAATGAAATATTTACTCGTATGACAGTATTCTGATTGAAAATTTCGAACATTATTTTTCGCATAGTTTTCTAGTTTCAGTGTTTGAGGAAGCGGGATTCAATCCCGGCCACGGCGGTCCCACTTCGATAGGGGCGAAATACGAAAACACCCGTGTACTTAGATTTTGGTGCACGTTAAAGAACCCCATGTGGTCGAAATTCCCGGAGTCCCCCGCTACGGCGTGCCTCATAATGAGATCGTGGTTTTGGCCCGTAAAACCCTATAATTTTTTTTAGCTCTCACACGTGCGTCTTTGGTTTGCTTGGTTTGGTATCGCTCGCGCTTATTTCTATTGGCATGGTTTGCGTTTTTGTAATCTGATTGTATGCGCGACGCGAATCGTTTAGTACTTTCTGGAAGCCACGTGGGTGCCATTGATTACACTGGAACCTTCGACGAGTCATGTATAAAAGCCGATGCGCTTGACGAGCAGATACGATTTCATGCGATCGCTGAGTGGGCTAGCCGCTATCGTTGTGCTATAGTGTTGCTTATTTTGCTGGCCACAAGTTCACTTAATGAACAGATAAGTTTCTAACACACAGTTTCGACGCTGTGTTGTTCTTCGCTGTCGCAACCACGTGCCAATATAATCGTAATACGAACTAGTGTAAGCCAGTTCTTTTTAAACAATAGACGGCGCAAATGGTGGCAGTTCGTCTGCTGCAGCTGCCAAAGTATCTGCCTGAACAGAGGATCAGCGCCGCTGCCGAGAGGACCCTTTCGTTCAGAATCAAATTTTTTGCCACATTATATCTCGACTTCAAAACACCTGAACAGTTGCGCTCAAAATTCGCTTTAGTGAGTATCGTAATCATCCGTGATATTCTTTAACTCATGAACATGCATACAATGTAAGAACAGTTCATTCGGTATGCTTACAATACAACTTTTGGGACACCAACTGATGATTTATTGATCACTGCTTGTGTAATTAGAATCTTCGAGATGTACCACTATATATTAGGTGTGCGATTTAAATTGGACAGCATTTTTTTGTTAGCAAAGAAAAAAAACAGGGTTATGAGACAAGGAGACACGAAATACGGTTGATACCGACCGGGTACATACAACTCGGAAATGCAACGCTTGTGCTATATGTTGCCGTGTCTTCTAAATCATTGCGATTCTGTTAACTTGTATTTGTATTTTGCTTCGAACAACTTACGATTGAAAGCTTTAAATGTGAGAACATAATTTGATAGTGCGGATAATTCGTGCATTGTATGATTATATATATTTGTTCTTGTGGACAATGTGATCTTTCATGTGTTCATTTTTATGTGATTTCTAAATATGTCTCTGCTGTTCTGAACCTATGTAGTGGGGGCAGTGGGCTTGTCAAGCTGCCTAAGGGCAGCTTTTATTCGCGGCTTAAATGTCTGTGAAATAGGCAACATTTAGCTCGCAAAGATGTTTTCCCGGGTCATACCGCCCATTTACTTTGGAAATGCATTGATAGGAAAGTCATCCATTCTAGAGGCCAATTACCGCGCGTCGATCACAAAGCGCCACTACAATCAGTGAAAGCCATGGATTGTCCCAATCACCATGGGGATGCAGTCTATTGCTAATCGTATTATCATCGACATTCATCGTTAGGTGAATTCGGCCGTATTTTTTTAGTTAACATACGAACGCCATAACACGTTGTTACACGAATATCAACGCGATGAACATTGAAAAAACCAGCTTATTACCATAAGAGCTCCCGTAAAGTGGTAACAAATGTTGAGTTTGCCCGTCCTTCTGGGTACTTCTTGGTGTCCACGCCACATCCATCACGATTTTCTAATATCGCTACTGGCATCCTTCTGCTCCTGGTACAGCTGAAGTACTCACAAATATTCCCGTCTCGTAACTTGGGTTTTTACCTGCGAGCACTCGAAGCCGCATTTTTCAAGACACAAACAACCTTGTACGGAGCATCCATCGATCATTCACTGAGAGGCATACATCAACTCGCTTTGTATGGTTTAGCGATTTCTTGTGGTTCTGTGCTTACAAAAGTTGGTCCTACAACGCTTACATGTCTTTCCTTTTCCAGCCGCAGTGTTTGGTGTTACATTCTTTGCCACTGATCTGTTTTTACTATGGCAACGTCATTCCGCTGTACCTGCACTGTCTTTGCCTAGGCCTCTGCAGTGGCCGTTTAGATATCGCGTAAGCAGAAGCCTATGTCAGACTGTCACAAACCTTCACGCGCAAAGCCAGTATTGATTTCACGACGTTTAAGAAAAGGGAGCGGACATAGAAGCAGAACTTCGGGTAAAGATAAAATCCGGCAGGGGGAGAGGAGCAGTAAGCAGACCTTGTCTGTGTGGGTTCCACCATTAGAGTTTACCGGTTGCCACCCAAATTAAATTTAGGTTTGACGGCTGCATCCTCTAAATGATAAAGGTGCTTTTCAGGGAAAACACGCGGAAGGCGGGAGATGGAAATTCAAGACGATGAGCAAAACGAAAACAAGGTGAAAGCAGGAGCCAACCTTTCGACAAGTGGACTTTTCTTCAAGGCGACTTGTGCTTTCCTCGCCACAGTATACGTAGGAGGCGTTCTTCTAAAGGGGATAGGGCGTAAGGCGGGTGGGTGCGGCAACGAGCGAAGGTGTGTTAGCGTGTCGAATTGGGAATAAAGGAGTGCTGTGCACAAGGCCAGGGACCCGGCTGTCTGTCAACACGTGTCAACGCCCGTGCGTCAGCCGGCGTATCGATGGCGCGCACAGCAACCCTCTATTACCTGTTTCACTAGTGGTCATAGGCTATCATCTCTCTGAAAGAGATAATAGAAGGAACGGCAGAAACCGGTGCACGCAAAAAAAGGAAAATGCTGAAATTGTACAAATAAATAATTAAAGGGAAGGAAAAGCGGAAAGAAGAAGGAAAAGAAGAGAGAAAAGAAAATAAAGGATAAAAAAGAGTAAGAAACTCCAAGAAACCGAACTAAGTGTTGTTGCCTATAGCTTGAGATTTAACATAGCGAATAGATTCTAAAGCTTCCTTTGAAACGTTTATGCCTATTGGTTGCCTATTGGAAACCTTTATGCCTAACGTACTTTTTCTACATAACAGGTGTACGGCATTTTTCTAGACGTGCCAGCTAGTTTCCCTGTTGGCGAATTCTTAGAATTCCGCACGTAGCATGTCTGCTAGGAAAATAAGCTCTCACAGCAGACTTTAGCGCGTAAACCTTTATTACCTCTGTGCCACCATTCTCGTATTATTTAAGAGATGTATCAGAAAATATTTATCTATATATATATTTGTCAATATTTGTTTCTACAAACTTTATTTATGCGCGCTGGAGATGTTCGTCTAGTGATCTTTGCTCGAGAAAAAGTATTGTTCTTTGAAAATAAATAGAGTAACACAGTGCACATCAAGAACCTCAAGTCAAAGCTGCATGTAATTCTGCCGCGTTCTCTTGTTGAGACAGAAATCTTTGCCATCAGTATTACTAAAAACAAAATTTTCTGACCTCGACAATACCGGATAACTTAAGACCATCCTTTCAATGAATTCGCGTATTTTCATTGTACATGTAAGTGATGATGTTTTTCAGAATTTCCGTTCTGTGCGCACTCACTACATTGAAACTCTTGTGAATATACGTGTCACGCCAAGGGAGGAGATATTTTCAGATCATTACGGTTTCATTAGAGTACCACGCCCTAATATTAGAAGTTATGTGCAACATAACTCGGAGTTTTATCATTTAAACCTGTTACCTCAGTCGTGTTCTACATTTCAATGAAACATAACTATTCCATTTCCCTGTCATTTATATGGCTTCTTTGCCTGCTATCTTTTTATTGTGATCAACAACATCAACAAAAAAAAAGTGGAACACCTTGGAAACCTCCATTGTGCTTGCTCATTCCATAGTGAGGAGGAACAAATTTGACTCTTGATTTTCGCAATGGAGTAGCACACCAGTTGGCTGCCCCTAAGCTCCTGTACTACGCGACACATGCAGTTAGAAGGGCGTTCCAGGGCTTCGTTGACGGTGAGCGGCACTCGCTTACAGTTCCAGGGCGAATTTCGTGCGCAAACGCCGCCCCCCCGCCCCCCAAAATAGAAAGGATGAATAATTGCCCACCGTGGTATAGCCTAATTGGTAAAGCTCTAAATACGGAATGACTTGGTCCACGCTCTGGGCGAAGTATGTTTTCACCCACTTTCACTTCTCTTTACCTGAGTATCTCTACATTTCAATTAAGGATAGCAATTAACCTCGACTATACGATTAAAGCGAAGCTTTCTTTGCCTCCTCCGCCGCCGTCACCTTGCAGGCCGCCTTGGTTGAGAGCTCATAGCCGGGGTGCGGGCGACGAGGTAGACGACGCCTATGACGTTTCGGTAGGGCGGGACCGCAATGCCCTCTGGCGCGCCATGGGGTACGCGTCGCGTACCCATTCAGTCAAGAAGCGGGTGATTAACCTTACTGCTTTGCGGTCGTGCCAGTTCACCGAACGTGACACAGGAGAAAGAATATGCATCATCGATAAGCATTGCTCATTTGGGCTCTCTTCAGTAAAAGAATGAGTGCATGAATCACACGTCTCTGTGTTCCGTGTACTACGTGGACAAGCGCAAGTGATGCAGGTGAGCCAACATTCATCATCACATAACGACTGCCGTATGCCGTGCACATCCTTCCCAATTACCGTCAACGAACGCAAACACTACAGAATGCTTCGCTTACATCGATTGTCAGAGTGAGCGGGATCTGCATATTTCTTTTCTGGCTTCATTGCCTGTCCCTTCGTGTGGTGGCGAGTCACAAAAAATTTAGCCCCACCAAGTGTCTAATTCTGTGTCTAATTAGTGTCTAATTATTTCAGAAATAGATACTAGCCCTTTGCAAAACCACAGTGTGTTACCCTTTTCCAGCAATTCCTTTAATCGTGCTTACTTTTGTTCTTGCAGATAATGCAGCGATCAACGGAAAAAGGATATACACTGTCCGATGGTCGATGCTCGCTCCTTAAAAGTATCGTACCGATGATGCAAACAAGACATGAAAGCGGGAAAACTAGACGAAATAAAAGAAACCAACAAAGTAAGTAAGAATTACAGTTAGAGCTTGTTCGCATGCGTACAACTGCTGAAGACGCACTACATGAACGACTTCAGTTCGTGTACGACGCCGCAGTGCTTGCGTAATGGCGGTCAGCACGACACCATAGTCGAGTGCACCAAGATATCGGAGTATCTTGTACGGTTCAAAGTAGCGTCGTAAAAGCTTCTCGCTAAGCCTTCGTCAGCATATTGGAGTCCAAACACGGTTGCCTGGCTCGTATTTTATGTAGCGTCGTTGAAGACGGCAGTGTCAGCTGTCGGTCCTCTACTGGTTCTTGATATGCAGGCGCGCGAGGATTTTTTTCTTTCTTTATAAACTTATTTAGGAAAACTTATAAATTGTATGCGGAGGCGAGGATAAAAATATATGAGTGTCTCATGAGTCAATGTCAACCCGCATAGCCCAGTGACAATACAAACTGTTAGGAAAATGCAGTAAGGCTACAGAAAACAGAAATTTGCACATTCACATTCTACAGCCGTCAGCAGCATTTGCAAACTATATTGTTGAAGATATAATACAGATTATTTATGACACGCACCACGATCGCAGAAAGCACCAAATATATTCTAACTGCAGAAACCACGTTCAGCTCTGGCTAACGTATAGAATTACTAAATATGCAAGGGTTGAGGAAAAAGATATTCGTATAACTCCTTGTGATTTTGCAATCAATTTTAAATACGGAAAAAACCCAAAGAAAACACAGCATACGCCTATGTGGAAGATTTAGCATGACGCAACAAAACCGCTAGATCATCCATACTTCGTACAATAAAACTCAAATTTCTTTAATTAAAAATTGTTTGCTTTTGGTAGTGAGGCTTTGTTGTGTAAGAGCTTCGACATGTTTACATAATGACTGATTATATCGGGTAAAGCAATGAAGGGGGCTAGTTGGTGAATGTTCATGGTTATATTGCGCTCAGTTTTACACAGGCGATATTAAGGAAGGACGGGACGTGGACGGACGTTTGTGTAAAACGGAGCGCTCTATAACCATAAATGCCTAATTAGATAATTAGTGAAGATTAAATAACCAATTTCTGAACCAACGAAGTTCTCAATGCCCCATTGTGAATATGGCTTCCGTATGGAAGCCGAAACGTCTTGTATTTTATATAAGTTTCACTTGGTTGGTGTACGTCTTTCTTTGTCATGCCTCATCCCGACCAGACGGGCTTCCATCGAACTCTTGGGTGGAACCCCGTTTTCTACTCCTCTCATTTTGCGAGTATTTTTGCGTGTTTTCGCGAGGCGCCGCTTCCGAGACCTTCGGCGATGGAAGCGGAGTCCGCTAGACGTCCGGAGGAGACCGACGTCACAGCGTCGAGCGCTCCGAGGAAGCGCAATCACCTGATGAGCGACACAGGCAGCGAGGACACCTTGCTGTACTACTCTGCTTCCGACGAAGATCTGTCGGATGACGACGACTACTTGACAGTTGTGAGGCAAAAAGGAACGAGGAGAATCGTCACTGCCTCCTCGTCTTCAACCAGGACGACGGTGGCAGCAAAGGCCCATGACACGGCTCATACCATCCTCTTCTTACCCGAGACGCCGACCGACAACCTGAATCGGCTAAAGAGGCAAGCCGTATCTGTAACACTAGAGGCTCTTGTTCCAAATGAGATCATGGATATGAGAATTAACACCCGTAAGAACATTCTCGCGGTTGATGTCAAGAACAGAGCAGCATTGGATATCTTGAGTAAAGTGAAAATACTGGGCAAGATAAATGTTCGCACCATAATACCACAGGACAGCAATACTATATCAGGTGTGATTTATGATGTCGATGAGTCAATCGACGACAACGATCTGCCTATTTTGGTCAAACCCGCCACAGCAGATGTGCCTATTATTGAAATCCGTTGCCTAGGAGATTCACGCTGTGGGAGGATAACTTTCAAGGGAGGTAGCTTGCCGTCCCACGTGAAAGTTGGGTTTTTTCGTCATCCAGTGCGACCGTTCGTTCCAAGACCACTTCAGTGTCGTAATTGTTTGAAGATCGGGCATGTCAGCGGCATATGCAAAAATTCGACCGTGTGCGCAAGGTGCTCTGAGCAGCACAGCGCAGATGCTTGCCGTGCGACTCACTTCAAATGTGCCAATTGCTCAGGTCCCCATGAAGCATCGTCGAAAGACTGCCCGAGACACAAGACAGAGCGGAAAGTCCTAAAACAAATGGTGAGAGACAACTCAACTCACAGAGAGGCCGCAGCCAAAGTACGACGGCGTAGTGTCCGCCGTCACCGTAGACGATCCTCGTCTACTAGAAATACTGATAGCGTCGCAAGACAGACGATACTTCCTGAGGCTGGTGCTCCCAAGGCGCTGACCCACACTAACAACACGGTGCCTGATGACGCAGTGAATACCTCTACTGCAAACGACTGGCCTGCACTTCCGACATTAAGTCCCCCAGCCCAACAAAGGTCGACGGTGGACTACCGACGAACCAATGAGGGCACAGATCACGTGCGAGGTCAAGACAAGCAAGTAATCGCCATAATAAAATCTCTAATGAAAGTCATTCGCGTGTTGATAAACGACATGCAGACGCCATCTGCTCGAGGTGCACTACAAGTGCTGGACGGCCTGGATCCGGTTGTTGCAAGCCTCGAGTAGCAAACACAATCGCTCTACCGCGTCAGCCGTTCTTCAGACAAGTCAAGGAAGCATCTATAATGCAGTGGAATGCCCGTGGCCTGAAATCCCGCAGTGATTTTCGCCATTACGTTTTCAGCAATCGATTCTCCATTGTTGTCGTCTGTGAACCGAAGCTACAGAAACCCTTCCGGATCTCAGGCTATGAACCTCATGTGTCATCGACTTGTACTGACATTAGCAAAGTGACCATCTACATACGGTGTAAACTGACTTATGTTGATCATCCAGTGCGGCCACATGACACTAATCAGTATGTGTGTTTGACCGTGAAAAAACAAAAACTTGCGTTTACTTTAGTGGGCGCTTACCTTTCTCCATCAAGTCGTTTTGATAGGCAGAGACTGAGTGACATTATAGATGCGACACCTGGTCCATGGATTGTTGTTGGGGACTTCAACGCGCATCATTCACTTTGGAGAAGCAACAAGATAAATTCCAAAGGAAGAAACCTCGTGTCCTTTGCTTGCGACCATGAACTTTGTTGTCTAAATGATGGCAGTCCCACGTTTCTGCGGGGCCGGACATACAGCAGTTGTTTAGACTTAGCTTTTGTTTCGCGATGCCTCACTCACAGCGTCCATTGGTTCGCAGATATAGAAACCCACGGAAGCGACCACATTCCTACGTACCTGAAGATAAAAGGCCTCACCAAATCCGTTCCATCAAATTTTAAACGAACTATCGATTGGCCCGTGTTTAGATCACTTATGGAAGACGCATGCCACGAAGGCATTTCGTCCACACTAGAATTTGAGATCGCCAAGGCTATGCAGGATGCTATGCGCTCATATCGGCCATTAGAGAAATACACAGATTTTGATTCGGAAATACAGAGCCTCCGTGCAATGCGCCGGCGAGCGGAGCGACGGTACAGACGGACTAAATCATTATACGACCTTAGAGAGGCCAGACGCATTCAAAAGAAAATTCAGCGTCGCCTTACTGCACTGCAAAATCAACGCTGGAAATCGTTTTGTGAGTCTCTCGACCCGCGTAAACCTCTGTCAGTTGTCTGGAGAACAATCCGTGGACTTCGATCACCTCCTCAACAGCGTCGTCCATTTAAGTCTCTAGCCCTACATCAAGGACGCCGAGAAGTCGAGGTAGCCGAAGATTACTGCGCAAGGATCGCGGGTCCGGCGCTCACGTATTCACCTTGCGCACCTATTCCCATTGTGCCCCCTTGTTCCCGAGATCCTCGTATGGACGCTGCTTTCTCCATTGAAGAACTGGAGGCCGCGCTTGCTGGGTGCAGGCGATCTTCTTCGTCACCAGGATACGATGGTATCACATACTCTGCGCTTGCAAACCTTGGTCAAGAGGCCAGAGATGCCCTTCTTGGCCTATACAACGCATCATGGCGTGACGGCCTGGTCCTTAAAACGGGGAAATCCAGTCAGCTTGTTCCACTCCTCAAGGCTGGCAAATCCCCGTTGGAACTGCCATCTTACCGTCCAATAGCAGTAGCCAGCTGTGTCGGCAAGGTAATGGAGAGAATGATCCTTACACGGTTAGAATGGTACTTGGAATTTTACAACGTCTATCCAGAGGTAATGGCTGGTTTTCGACGTGGTCGCTCGTCAATAGATAGCGTTATCGACCTGGTAACATACGTACAACACCAGAAACATCTGAAACCAATCACTGCGGCCCTATTCCTTGACGTTAAAGGCGCGTACGACAATGTAGATCATCATGCAATCCTTGCCGCCTTAGAAGCTGTAGGGATTGGTGGATGCGCCTTTTGCAACTATTTGAATGGGAGATCTTTTTTCATTTTGACTGAAGACGGACCAACGCCATCTAGCTATACCAGTCGTGGTGTACCGCAAGGCGGAGTACTCAGCCCTACCCTTTTCAACCTGGTGCTCGTTGGTCTCGCTGATTCGTTACCGCAAACCGTACAGCTCTCCGTATATGCAGACGACATTTGCATATGGGCTTCAGGCGTGATACGTGTACAAGTCCGCGCGCGACTCCAGAAACCCTCAACGGTGGTGTCAAGATACTTAAGAAGACAAGGCCTGGAGCTTTCCGCTGAGAAATGTGCACTGGTTGCTTTTACTCGCAAATTGATGGCCCCTTATGTTTTGCGGATTAATTACCAAATTATACGATATAGACGAACGCACCGATTTCTCGGAGTCATCATTGATAGGGACTTGTCTTGGGGCCGTCACATCTCATACATGACAAAGCGTTTGGCCGCCATTGTGGACCTTCTTGCGTTTCTTGGCGGGAAGTCCTGGAGCGCAACAGTACCGTCAATGTTGCAGCTATATAAAGCACTGTTTTTGGGCTTCCTGCGGTACAGCTTACCTGTAATAGGAAATACTTGCACTACGAATATTCGCAAACTCCAGAGCGTGCAAGCCCAAGCACTCAGGACTTGTCTCGGTCTTCCCAAAACAACGTCATCGATTGCGACAGTGGCCATAGCCAGAGACGCTCCTTTGACAGTATACATTGATACATATGTCCTGACAGCGCACATCAGACACTTGACTCGGATTCCCTCACACCATCTTGCTTGCTTGCCAGCAAAAAGGCCACTTTCAACTTTTGCTAAAACTATTGTAAGACATCAGTCGTACTTGCCATCAGAATTTACGCCCGCTACACGATTGGCAGATCCATTGTGGTGTCTGCACCGGCCGCAAGTGCAACTGACAATTCCAGGAATCAGAAAAAAAGCTGGAGCGACATTGCAAGCTTTGAAACAAGCAACTTTGGAGCACATTCACAACTTGCACAGATTCCGGCAACATGTATACACAGATGGTTCAGTAAAACTCAACAGCTCTGCTGCTGCAGTCATCATCCCGGCACAATCTGAGGAAATCAAGTTAAGAACTTCCTGTGTGACCACATCGACGGGTGCCGAACTCGCGGCGCTCCGTGCTGCACTTGATTTCATTAAGCAGAAGCCACCGCAACAATGGACAGTCTTTAGTGACTCTAAGGCAGCCCTTCAGTGCATACGAAGCCCAATGCGCCACGGACCGAATGAACAACTGGCCTCAGAAATTCGGCACATATATCATCAAAGCTATGACAAGGGACACGACATAATCTTTCAGTGGCTTCCAGGACATTGTAACATCAGCGGGAATGACCACGCCGACGAAGCCGCCCGATCTGCACATGAAAGTGGTCAACGAGTCTCCATTCCGCTTTCGCGAACAGACGCTGCGGCTGAGCTGCGATTGATGTCCCGTGAGTGTACTTTGCCCCTGTGGGACTCAAATGTTTTCACGATGTGTCGGTTGCGTTCATTGTCTCCGGACATACGGATGCACCTCCCGCCTGGATTACTACGACGTGAACAGACCATGCTCTACCGTCTGTGGCTAGGCGTTGCCTTTACAAACACCTATGCTTTCCTCATAGGAATGGCCAACAGCCCCACGTGCGACACATGTAACACCGACGAGACGCTCGCACACATTATCTGTGTCTGCCCGCGATACAGTGCTGAGAGACAAGTGATGTGCAGAGTACTGGACCAGTTGGACGATCGTCCACTTTCAGAACTTAAAGCTTTAGGCCAATGCTCCGAAAGAACATCCGCGTTGAAGGCCTTACTCGCGCTAGTAAGGTTCTTGCGGTCTACGGGGCTTCACGACAGACTCTAAGAATGCCGCCCCCTACCGCTCTGTAGTGTACGCGCTTTGTTCGTGCTTGTCTCCCTTTCTTTCTATCTCCCCCTTCTACTCTGTTTCTCTTTTTATCCCTCTTAACCCTTCCCCCTGCGCAGGGTAGCCAACCGGAACTACCTCTGGTTAACCTCCCTGCCTTTCTCTGCATTATTTTCTCTCTCTCTCTCCATCGAACTCTCGATTACATCAACCTTCATCGGGCGTATGGTCAACCTGTAATCACCGATATTCGCCCTTTCATTTCCCTGACAACCCGAGTAGCAGCTTTCAATGGATACCTTGACTTCAACCTAGGATGCAAAGGGACGGGGACTCATCCTTCGTTCTCTGCATCTGAACCGGCCTGTACCTTCCAAGTTTGGCCTGAGCGTCGTCGCAAAGGCGGATAGACTGTTGCTGCAAGCAAGGATCCTGGACTGCGGGAACACCGTTCGGAGACTTGAAAACGAGACGTTTTTGGCCCAACCTCTCCTTGAGTTTCGCGGTCGGGGCCCCTTTGCTAGCATCCAGCTACCCGCAAATCACCAGGCCAAGATAGGGATACGGCATGCCGAGTCTACGCACGAAGTCAAACTTCACCGACTGTCGGACATAGCCAAGCCCCATCGTCCGCACGGCGCGACTGCGGCGTTATATAATCTGTCTTCGCACAGACTTGAGGCCCCTGTTCTTGAGCTAGGCCTGAATTTCAATATTAGGCTGCATCGTGACTGGCGACGAGGAAGCAGCAGGGCGTTCATATCTCATCGGAAACGCTCGGCCAGCAGCATGTATTTTTGCCGTCATCCGACGAGAGCCGACCTTGTTCCCTGAACGCACGCTTGAGAGCAGCACAATACCACTCCGCCTGCGCTCCGTCTCGTGGTGTTTTTCATATTTCGCGGGCTTTCTTTGCAACCCGGAAAAAGGGACTACGTCAGATGTATCGTAAAGGAAACAACTCGATCGATGGTTTCTGAAGGTTCTCTACAAATCTGCGTATCATACTTGGGGTCCTCAGCCAATAATTAAAAAGTTGGGTAAATAAACTTAATCAAGTGGTGAGTTATGGGGAAAACAAAAACTTGTCTGAGTTACTATAGGCTATTGCGAATAGTATGCGTTCAGTTCAACTCGCTTCCGGCGCGCCTTTCATGTTTAAATATTTGGTTCAAGTAATGTGAGACACCCTGTATAGAGGTACGTGTCTGGTAAGCATGGGAGAAGTTAAAAAGACCGTATTAGTACAGCAAACGCTTTAAGTGGCTCTTTGCAATGACTCACACCAGAAGAAAGCGGCACTTAGTCCAGTGATGCAAGAAATATCATCATTAGAAATCGCTCATACGCCCCTAGGCAAGCAACGGCGCAATGGACGAATGTGAATGAAGAAAGGAAACAAAGAAATAACGAATATAAAGAACGAAAGAAGGAACGAAAGAAAGAACGAACGAAAGAACACAAAAAAGAAGAACAAAGAAAGAAAGAATGAATGAAAGAAAGCAAGATGGACACAAAGAGAGAAGGAAAGAATCTTTAGATAGTGCATTAGGCGCTCGCATGTGTCGTTGAGGAGGTGGCCCCACAGCGCCATACGTACACTTCAAACTGCGGCTCGTTATGTATTGCAAGATAATTGACCCCTCCGATCGTATAACTCAATTCATTACGCATGTGTAGCAGCACGCTTTCGCCTTCACGCGTTACAAGAGCGTAACATGATGCCAATATTTTGCTTAATATTGTGTTTTAAATCTCGAGCAATTATCTACTCATGCGCCTTCATCTACAAGGCAGAGTCGTTTACCCTCACCACGACGACCCCTGCGTCGCTCACCCGCTATTTGCCGTTCTCCGTCACTCAAGTACTGGCTCGCAACGAGAAACTGACGGGTGCAACTCCGAGGGGTGACGCTACTAGAACGACACGGACTGCAGTTCCTATAGTCAGCCTACCGACGGATAGGTATTTACTTGATGCATACGTAGATGGTGTCCCGGCGCGCCCATCCCTCTGATGAGCGACCTGATTCGTAGACGGCTGACTAAGGTCCTGACACCTGCTGTGCGAGTCACTGAAGGAAGAAAACTACCTAGAATAGGAATGTGTGCCGATCGCGTTGGTGTCGGGGGCCGCCAGACAACTGTTTTGTTTACTGTTCTTCAAGAGTGTCCCCATGATGTCATTCTAGGCCTTGATTTGCTATCCACTCACTGCCCCCCTTATCGACTGCTCGGCTGCACTTGTTAAACTTGATTTACCTTGTGCTGACACTACGGAGGAAGTTCCCAGCACATTGCTCGGCCGAGCACATTCGGCACGCCCCACAAGGGAAGCAGGACGCAAAGCACGCCCCCTGCGTCCTGCTTCCCTTCCAGCTCCACCTGTGTCTGACGGTGACTATGTTGTGTCTCCTCTCGTGGACATCCTCCTTAGCCATCACGCTGCCCTTCCGCACACCGTCGTCAGTATCACCAACAACTCTACCAACCACCCTCTCTTCAAGTTCGGAATCCCCATTCGTTCGGTTACATTTTTTACTCGAATGGTCGCCTTTTAGACCGGACCTCTCACGACACACCGTATTGACACAGGTGACGTTCACCTATTCACAGGTTACCATAACGTTTGTCCTCGCACGAACGTCAATTCATTCAAACGGAGGACGAGAAGGCGCTCTGTCGAGGAATCGTCGAACCATCATCCAGTTCTTGGCAGTCACCTGTCGTTATCGCTAAAAAGAACGACACCTGGTGCTTCTGCGTCGATTACCAGCAGCTCAACAAGCTCACCAAGAAAGACGTGTATGCTCTACACACTGATGACCACCTTGACTGCTCCCACGGTGCGAAGTACTTTTTTTCTACCGACATTCGTTCTGGCTACTGGCAGATTGTCGTCGACGACAGGGGCCGCGAGAAAACCGCGTTTATAACACCCAATAGTTTATACGAGTTCACTGTGATGTGTTGCGGCTTATGTAATGCTCCAGCTACCTGCGAACGCATGATGGACATACTTTTGCATCGCCTCAAGTGGTCCATTCGCCTGTGTTACTTGGATGACGTCATCATTTTTTCGTCTACGTTTGCCACGAACCTGGAGAACCTCTCGCTCGTTATTTCTGCTTTTCGTAATGATGGCCTTCAATTTAATTCGTCTAAATGTCAGTTTGGACGACGCCAAATTGCTATCTTTGGTCATCCTGTTGGCTCATCTGGTGTGCGCCCAGACTCGGAACAAGTTCGTGCCATACAGAAGCTTTCCGTGCCAACATGTACTAAATATGTCTGGAGGTTCGTGGGCCTGTGCTTCTGCTTCCGCCGCTCTGTGCACAATTTTGCGGAAGTGGTCCGTCCTCTTACTGCTCTTCTGAAGGCAGACGTTTCATTTTCTTGGGCACCTGAACAAGCAACCGCCTTCTCGAAGCTTATCTCTCTCCTCACATCTCCATTCATTCTGGCGCACTTCGACCGGTCTGCTTGAACAGAAGCCCCCACTGATGCCAGTGGTCATGGAATCGGTGCCATTTTATGCCAACGTTGGCGAAGCCACGACCGAGTTATTGCATGCGCTAACCGAGGGATTTCTCCAGCTGAGCGGAATTATTCAATTATCGAACGTGAGTGTCTTGCACTTGTCTGGATGGTGGCGAAATTTTGCCCTAATATGATCGGCCATTTATATGATGCCCTTATATGATCGGCCAGAGACCACCATGTGCTCTGCTCGCTTTCGTCCCTGAGAGACCTTACCAGTCGCAACAGAACCGCTTGTTGGCCTAGTTGGTGCCTGCTAAAATACATGTTTTTTGCCGCAATTGAACGCACACAAAAGGAAGACACATAAAGACAACACGGCAGGCCTAAGCGACCTACAGGTCGCTTAGGTAGCTGGGCACTACGCCTAGAGCAATACTCGTACACAGTTGGCTGCAAGCCCTGCCGTTTACAACAAGAGGCCGATTCCTTGTCCCGCCAACCAGTGGATCCTCCGGATGTTCCGGTGACTCATGCTTTTGCTTCTGTATTTTCGCTATCTGCTTTCACTGACCTCGTTACCAAACAGCACCGAGATCCAAACATACGTGGTGTGATGAAGAAGCTCACATCTGGTTCAAGTGAACCCTCACTTCGCATGTTCCTACTCCAGGACGGCACTTTATATCGGCGCAGCATGCACCCCAGTGTACCTGAGATGCTGCTTGTCATTCTCCGGCATCTTCGTACCACTGTTGCGTCCCAGATAAACAATGCAGCAACTTCTAGTCACCTCGAGGAATCTCGTACGCACGACCGTGTTCGATGACGATTCTGTTGACCTAGTCCGTACCGATCTGTCCGCCGCTATGTAGCTTCTTGTGAGTTATGCCAGCACCGGAAGAGGTCGTCCCTGCTTCCTGCTGGTCTACTGCAACCATTTCACGTTCTTGCTGGACCCTTCTATCGTGTTGGTGCGGGCCTCCTGGGACCTTTCTTTTCATCTGACTCAGGCAACAAGGGGATTGCCGTCGCAACTGATTATGCGAGGGTGTGTCAGAAAGTCTTTGCTCCCATTTTTTAGCCACATTACGACCGTAAATGCGAAGTCAACATATCCATTCCCAGCGGTGGATTTTTCTTGGTCCGGCCCGACCTTATCTGCCGGTAGCTTCGCGGCACGGCGGTGCTCTCAGTTGTCGCGGACGGCGGTTGTGCTTCATACACCCAGCGCGTACGAGCAACGAAGTGTGATTCGCTTTCAATGGAGCAACGGACGACCGCCCATCGAAATCCACATGGAAATGCAGCCCACGTATGCGGAAAGGTGTCTTGCTTAAAGACGTATGCGGCAGTGGTGTTGTGAGTGCGCAAAGGCCGTGGAGACTTGCATGACAATGAGCATTCGGGGAGGCCGCGTGCGGTGCTGAATGAGGACGGGGGTATTTCAAATTTAGTGCGGCGATGGGGCAAATGTCTGAACCGATGTGGGGACTATGTGGGAAAATAGTGTAAGGTAGTAGAATATTACGTATATTTGTAATTCCATGTATGTGCCCTATTCCGGCCAATAAAAATAGGTGCCGCGACTCTCTGATTCACCACCGTACGACTCGGTACGCGATCACCAGTTCCTTTCCAACCTCCGGTACCATAGACGCAGCCGACTTCCTATTGCGCAACATCATTCTCCACGACGGCGCTCCTCGTCAACTTCTGACTAACCGCGGCCGCTCCTTCCTCTCTACAGTTGTGGACGGCTGGCTTGCGCTCCCGTTCTACCAAACAAAACACAATACTGCATACGATAAGTACACCAACGTTCTCGGGAGCAGCTTAATCGAACAACAACGGATATGCTCTCCATGTATGTTTCTGATTACCATGGTGTCTGGGATACTCTTCTCCGTTTTGCCACCTTCGTGTACAATTATTCACTCCGCGACACTGCAGAATACTCGCCATTTTATTTGTCGTACGGCTGAGATCCAGTATTGCCTTTTGATACTATTCAGCCTCTCAACCTCTCAAGAATCTGTGTCTGGGTATACCTGTGATGTCATTGTCCGAGCCAAAGAAGTACGCCAAGTTGCTCACCGCCGCCTTCGTGCTTTTTTGAATAAGCAGAAACGCATTTATGACAGACGTCACCGTGACGCTGAATATGTTCCTGGGCATATTCCTGGGCATATTCCTCCGCTGACAATGTTCCTGGGCTACGGTCTCCCACTCGCCACCTCCGCCTCTCGGAAATGCTAATGTCTCGCTTCTCCGGTCCTTACCCGGTCCTCCGCAAACCGACACCGAGGCATGAAGAAAACAATCTTCTCAGGGTGATCAATGCCTTCGTACTATGCCACCTCACGTACACTATTTCTATGCACAAGTGGCTCAGAGCGGAGTGAGACAAGGTCAACGAATTCATCCGCAAAGTACTCAAGAGGGCTCTCGGGCTACCCATCAGGACCCATACCGAGCATCTCTTGAAGCTGGATGTACATAACACCGCCGAGGAGATTGCCGAAGCCAAAGAACGCGCGAAACTCACTCGCCTGACCACCACAGCGGCAGGTAAACCATCCTCGAAGAGCTGGGTTACCACCCTGTGGTGTTCCCGATGCAGAATGTGCGGAGAGAAAAAAGAGGCCGAGAATGAGGTCGTGGGGACAATGAGCAATTACGGTGAAGAGGACAGGAGTGTGGCGGCCGGCGATGCTGACGCGTGCCGTACACATGCCGATGATAGGCACAGTACCGCCAACCGCAACGCGGATGACGCGTGCCGACGCTGGGGTGAGGAGTTTGTTCAGTCGTCGTCGGAAGGCAGCACTCATAATTGAAAGATGTGCTCCTGTAACGATGTGTGCCGTGACAGGATAGCCGTCAACGTCAACGCCAAGAAGGTTTCGGTTCGTGGGTAACGTGAGCAGAGGATTTGAGGGCAGGGTTGACAACGCAGCTTCACCTCCAGAAGCTGCAGTGCCTAGTTTTCCGGCTGTATCCGGGAGGCGATAGGGGGTGAAGAGAAGCGACGGGGTTGGGGCGAACGAGACTGATGGCGTCGAGGTGAGGGCGAGTGGCTGTACCGAAGGTTCGGAGCAGGAGCATCAGCGGCAGTGGATTCATGGCGGGTGGTTCAGGGAACGGAAGGTCCAAAGGTGCGGGAACAAGCGGCGGTGTATGTCCGAGGAGGTGGTGGCCATCGGTTGCGGCAGTGACGAGCGACGTGGCCGATGTGACAGCAGTGGAAGCAGATCGGCTGATCATCAGGGCTACGCCAGTCGGACGGGTTGCGGCGAGATGTGGCGGAAAAGGACTGCCGAGGACGAGGAGGGCCGCTAGAGAACTGGGGAACGCTGGGTTGAGACGTGGAACACATGGAGTTCAGACCTATGTTCTCAAATTCCTGTCGGACGACGGCCTGGATCAACGCAATGGTGGTTGCTGCCGGATCGGGAGGCGTCATGGAGAAAGCTGGCGAACAGGTGGTCTCGATTTCGCGGCGAACAATACGGGTGACGTCGTCACAGGCGGTGCTCTGACGTGGTCGACCCTCACATGTCGACGTAGCATCAGTGTTGGGTAGCCGCGTGATGTGGTGTGTGATACGGCGGCTCTTAGCTTGTTGAAGGCGACGGCATTCTTTGATGATGGCGTCGATAGTCGAGACGTTGCCGAAAACAAGCCAATTGATAGCCTCGTCGGCGATGCCTTTTAGAATATGTGACACTTTATCGGCTTCGGACATAGCATCGTCAGCTTTGCGGAATAGAGCTAAGACGTCGAGGATGTGGGAAACGTACGGCTCCGTAGATGACTAAACACGAGCCGCAAGAGCCTTTCTCGCGGCAGCGCTGCGCCCAATGGGGTCGCCGAACAGTTCCCGTAGCTTCTCTTTGAAATTGTCCCAACTGGTTATCTCATCGTCATGCGTTTGGTGCCACACGTGTGAGGTGCCGCCAAGATAAAAGATGACATTGGCGAGCATAATCGTTGGGTCCCACCTGTTATTAGCACTGGCGTGTTCATAGAGTTTGATCCAGTCGTCAACATCCTGGCCCTCCAGGCCAGAGAACACACCTGGGTCGCGATGTGGGGCGACCGTGACGATTGGAGCAGTGGGACAAGCCGAAGCCGCTGCAGATGTGGGCGCGTCGCCAGGAGGCATGGTGACAAGCTCGGCGTGCCGACGACTTCTGAGTTCCGTGTTGAGGACGGGCCTCACTGACTTCCACCAGAATGTTGTGTGTGGAAAGACACAGATGGAGCCAGGCAGCCAGGCCGACACTCGCTCGCGCCAAGCGCACCGACCAACTTCATCGTCGTTCTCGCGGCGGCTCGTTTCTTGAGCATCGCTCGATGATATCGTAATATATATATATATATATATATATATATATATATATATATATATATATATGCCTACAGACACCAAGGACAACACAGGGGAAATCACTTTACGTACAAAGTGAATTAAAGAAATGACAAATTAAAGGAATCGAAAGTGGATGAAAAAAACTTGCCCCAGTTGGGGCACGATCCTACGTCTTCGAATTACGCGTGGGACGCTCTATTAGTTGAGCCAGCATGGCGCCGTTCTCCCATCCACTTTCTTGGGTATTTAATTGTGATTTCGCTACTAGAACTATTCCTGGGAGTGTTAGCCAGCGCCACCACTCACAAACATCTAGTGGATGTGGAACATCCTTTCTTAACCCCTTTCTTCTCGTTCATTACTTAACGATGATCTCGAATCTGGCAAAGTTGATGCTTTCAGGTAGTATGTATGGGTTTATTGACCAGTTGCCTTCACCCAAAAAGATCACTTACTCGTGACGTCTGGGGTAGAAAGGATATTCCACATCCTTTCTCCACATCTCTACATCCACATCCAGAAAGGACGTTCCGCATAGAGGACCGTGAAACTGCTGGCGGCCATCTTTTGGGGAGTAGGAAACCAGCCACACATCATATCGTGCGCTTTCGGTGCTGTTTTTTTTTTTGCCGCAAATAATCGTGATTAGTAAACTGAAATTTCGGGGTGCGCCTACTTGAAATTGGGGGGTGACCGAGATGTGCCCAATAGACATTTGGGGACGTGCGAATTTGAAACTAAGGGATGGGCCAGCTTAGAATTTGACGGTGGCCCACTCGCCTTGAAATGGCGAGTGGGCGAATTTCAAATTTGGGGGTGACCGAACTTGACATTTGGGGGTGGGCCAACTCGAAATTTGTGGGTCGGCATACTTAAATTTGGGGATGGGCCAAATTGAAATTTGAGGATGTGGCAATATAATTTTTGAGGGTGGCGAGCATCGTTTAATCCAAGACGCAGGATTGAGCCATGCTCGCTGCAATTGAGCTGCACGCATGTACCTTTGTCCAGGAAAGATAACCGCGCTCTGCAGTCACTGCGCACAATCCGCTGTCGCCGAGCTTTCCGCTCGGCGGCGCTTGCCGCTGGCGGCGCTTGCTTTACTTGAAGAGCGCCCCTCCAATCCAGCAAACTGTTTTATATCTTCCTAGGAAAGTGGAGATGCAGCGCGGGAGGGAGGGGGCACGGCGTTCTACTGCGGCAGCAACTGCGTACTTTGATCGGGCGTGCACGCCTTACCTCGATAGCGATTTTTAGGCGGCTCATGCCTTTGTGTGTGCTGTGTTGTCACCACTGATGTCGCGCTGAAGTGATACACAGCACGAAGGTCATTTTCTTCGCTGGCTGCTGCCACGCTTCCTCGCTCCAGCGTTTTGACGGCGAATGTCCACGGTCATTGAGTGTGATATGTTAATGTTTGCTTGCGCGCGCTGATACCATGCTTGAAACTTAGTAAGTGAATGTTTTAAAATTTATACAGTCGATAAAACTACTATCTGTACTCCTTGTAGCTGTCTGCTAATTTTCCATCGTAACTGATGCTTGGCCTTTCAGGGCGAAACTACGACTTTTTCGACACATGTCTAGCGTTACAAAAAATCGTGCATGCTATTCAATTGCGTTTCAACAGAACGTCTATTGCGAACAATGAATAGTCAACCGAAACATGTCGTGTTTGTTTTTATTTATTTAACGGCAGTATTCGTTATGATAGGCGGCATAACTACCGTATACACGTAATATAAAGAAATAAAATCCAATGATTGAAATACGAAATATAGATGGTTTGGATAGAAACATGGAATGCAAAATATTCTAATATCCTGCGGAGCTTTACTGGCAGCTAACCTAAACGCGATTGCTTTACGGTTAGCCGCAAGCTTGCAGACTATACTGCGTCTGCGGCTCTTGATAATCCTAAAGAGGCACGCCTTTTCTGCTTCGTATTCAAAGCTAAACAAGACGAAGAGAGTGCGCTTGCACGGAGACGTGTCCTAACTTTGAAGAAACAATTTAAGTTGGCAAATAAGTGCTCGGGCGGAAGTAGCGATTCTTAATCCATAATTGGAAAGAGCCACTAGAACAAGTTGAAAGTGACTACGCTACAACAAAGCTTATCCACGCCAGGTCTAATAAAGGAGAGAAAACATTCCAATTACAAAAATCGGGCGCTGCACTTGACATGCGCCTAGGCAGCACAGAAAAAAAGGAAGAATAAGTGGAGGAACGATGGTCTCACCTGGAATCAAAGACCATTATGTGGAGAACGGAAGCACAGAAACTCACTTGAACACGTCTAAAATAACTGCAGGGAGGCTTTATGAGAAGAGCGACTCCACGACCCTGAAAATAGCGTTACAGAAAGAAAACCAAGACATAAAACTATTCTGGGAGTTCTCTTTTAGGCGGCATTCTTTTGAAGCCAGGTTCTAAAAGCGGAGATGCGATTTCGATAACGAGCACCCGTCGCACACGACGTTGTTTTCGTCTTGGAATATGATAGGATTCCTTCTTTCGTATATTTATGTGGAGCCCATGTTCCATATATAGAGTAGTCGAGTTGTTTTGGAAATTATATGTGATCTAATAGCAAGGGGATGGAGTGAACGATTCAGTGATATAAAGGATAGTCTATGTAGAACCTATACCTATTCCAGCATCTAAAATCGCCAAATTTGACATTGAGCTAATCCCTGCAAATTAAATGGTGGTTCTGATCTTAGAGACTTGCTGTCATTGGTGGGCTTTGCCTACTCACGAACATTATACCTCGTGAGGCAGTTTTAAATTGAATTGAATTCTCGGATCATAAGAAGGAAATTAATAGATTAATAAAAATGGGTTGCATCGCATACGGCAGACATTGTCAGCTCCTGACTGGAAGATTACCACTATCATCGAACAGGAAGGTGCACAATCACTGCATTTAACCGGTGCTGGCATATGGTGCGGAGTTTTAGAGGCTGACAAAGAAGCTTCAGAATAAGTTAAGGAACGCACAAAGAGCGATGGAACGAAGAATGCTAGGCATAACGTTAAGAGACACAAAGAGAGCGGTTTGGATCAGAGAGCAAACGGGTATAGCCGATATTCTAATTGACTATAACAGAAAAAAAATGAAGCTGGGCAGGTCATTTAATGCGCAGGTTAGATAACCGTTGGACCATTAGGGTTATAGAATGGGCACCAAGGGAAGCGCAGTCGTGGAAGGCAGAAGAGTAGGTGGTGCGATGAAATGAGGGAATTCGCGGGCGCTAGTTGTAATCGATCGGCGCCGGACAAGGGTAATTGGTGATCGCCTTCGTCCTGCAGTGGGCATAAATTAAGATGATTGTGATGATGATGATGATGATGGTGAATTCTGGGATTATACTTGCCAAAACCACGATTTGATTGTGAAGCGCGCCGTATATAGTGGGGGCACTCTGGAATAATTAGGACCACAAGGGGATCTTTACCGTGTCCCTAATTCACCATTAGGCAGTGTTAGTATAGTTTACTATAGCGAGCGCCATGATTTAGTGTTAGCGTTCCGTTATCCACACTGAGCATGTCAGGTAACTAAGCGACGCTTGGACACTTGCGAGCGTTGCGAGTTTATGCGTTTTTCCAGATGTGTCGTTCAACGCTAAAACGCATACGGCTAATTTTTGTTCACATAGTGAACAGCAGCGCCAAAAAAAAGCCCACTGAAAAGAGAGGAACACTGAGAGACACGGAAAATCGCTGCTATTTGCCAGTCGATGCTGTTATGCCTGAAATAAGTGACCAACTCTCCCAAGAACTCGTTTTAGTGCACAGTGTAAGCAGTAGTGTACACTTCAAGGCGTATACAACTTTAAAATCTCGTACGCAAGCATACTAGTGCGATTCATATAAGCAAGGATATTTTTCAACGTTTGGACCACTCCCGCAGTAATGAGCGTCTCCTAGACGTGTACAATAATTCTTGGCTGGTCAGCCATATATCCAACCGCCTGAGAGAAACAGAAGGTGTCAGATTATAATCAAATAACGCAAACACGTTTGCTTCTGCAAATTTTATGTAAGGAAATTAGAGTACCCCCGAACTAAACACGTTCTTCCTAATGAATCAAATGCTGAAACAGATCAATTTTACGGTCACCTGTCGGGACCTGTGTAATATTACGTTACGTATGCCACTAGAGCAGCGCATTCTGATAAATCCAACTACTGGATTAAAATTCTTGCTCTGATGGCAGGATAGCGGAACCGTACGCCACAGTTAAATGTTTTAGAGCCCGGGTGCGTTGGCACAGGATGCCTCTAGTGGCGCAACGCGTCGATCCCTCGACACTTACTCTCTGTGCTAACGCCTAAGCACAAACACAACACGGAAATTCGGTTGTATTGTGCAGTGTTGGTGCTTGCGTCTAGTATCAGTGACATTTGTTGTTGTAGTTCCAGTAATAAGGCTGAAAAAGTGAGCATTGTGTCTCATCCCAGTATTTACATGGATAATTGGAGCTTATGGTTACATTGATCAATGTGGTCAAAATTATAAACGCGAGGCCATACACGTGCGTGTAATATATGGCGGCAATTGATGGATGACACGTATAGCTGTCGAAGACGACAGCACACTCAGGGACCTATTGCTGAGCATTTGCAGCTTACCTATTGTTACGATTCGCCTGCGACACGTGGTTTTGCCGGCGCCAACTGCGGCGGGGCGGCAGACATTTTGGCCCGATCGTCGTCGCCGCAACACTCATCGCCAGGTGTTTCCAGGCGCGTCTGCGGCGATGCGACCGCCTAGGGATCCCCCTCGCATTCCAGTCATTGTGCCCGAAACAGGCGATGCCAAAGCAGGGATCTCATTCCAGTTATTGGGCCCGAAACAGGCGATGCCAAAGCAGGGATCTCGTTCCAGTCATTGTGCCCGAAACAGGCGAAGCCAAAGCAGGGACCATCTTCTCGTTACAGTCATTGTGTCCGACCGGCAGCGCCACGACAGTGTGCTGCGCAGCGCCACGACAGTGTGCTGCGCAGCGCCACGACCAGTTGCTACGAGATCTTGCGCAGCGCCACGACATGGTGCTACGGCATCGCTACGACAGTGTGCGTCACCATTAGCCCATTGTACATTCACGTGCTCGTCTTTTGAGGGGTTCCTTCTTGCCCTCAACTGCGAGAGTATAAAAACAGCTGCCCCCGGACGCCAGAGGAGGGCTCCGATTTCTTCCGTTGAGTGAAGTGCTCTCCCGTCTCTCTACTTCGGTCAAACCTGACCGCCAACTCTTTGCGATGTTAAAATAAACAAGTTGTTTCGTTGTTACCTGTCGACTCATGCTTTGCCGGGACCTTCGGATGCTTGCAGTTGTACCCCAGGCCGCCAGGCCAACGCTACCCTTGGGGCTTGCGACCCAGGTACAACCACGGGCGTCAGCGCCGAGTTCCCAACAGATCGTGCCAGCAGTCCGGGTCCAAACATCTGGTGGCAGCGGTGGGATTCGAACCCACGCCCCCGAAGAGACTGGTGAGTGCGGGACTTTCTTCTTCTGAGCTTTGCCAGGCTTTTGTTAGTGTCAGAAACAGAGCTGGTAATTGTGGTTGTCGTTGCTGCCGGGTTAGTTTGCGGCAAGACAATAGTAAGCAGTAGAGAAAGCAGCATTCAGAGCAGCCATGGATTTGAAGTCGTTGCGCAAACCGAAATTGTTGGAGCTTGCAAGAGAGTTGGGTCTGGATGTCTCAGACAAACTAAGAAAACCGGAACTGATAACGGCTATTCTTGAGTTAGAGGCTGAGGATGACGAGCTGTCGGAATGCCTTGAGACTATTGAGGAGAGGTCAAAAAGACAGGAGCGCGAACTTAAAGAACAGAAAGAGAAAGAAGAGCGTGAACGTAAAGCAGAGAAAGAAAAAGCAGAGCGTCAACACGCTTTGGAAATGAAGCGTCTCGAGATAGAGATGGAACGCGCTCGTAATGGAAGTCAGGCACACGGTGCAGGAGAACGCGTATTGTTCAAAATGACTGACCTAATGCGGCCGTTTAAGCTTGGAGAGGACATTGGTTTGTTCCTGGTTAACTTTGAGCGAACGTGCGAGAAGCAGGGGTTCTCTCGGGAAACGTGGCCACAGCGCTTGCTCACTTTGTTACCCGGCGAGGCGGCCGACGTAGTCGCTCGCTTGGATAGAGAGGAGGCAGAGGATTTCGACAAAGTAAAATCGAGTCTGCTAAAAAAGTACCGGCTGTCTGCGGAGGCGTTCCGTCGGAAGTTTCGGGAAAATGAGAAAGGCAGAAGTGAGTCATATACAGAGTTTGCGTATAGGCTTATGTCGAACATGCAGGAGTGGCTCAAAGAAGAGAAAGCGTTTGGTGACCACGATAAAGTTCTGCAGTGTTTCGGGCTAGAACAGTTTTATAGTCGGTTACCGGAGAACGTGCGATACTGGGTCTTGGATAGGCCAGACGTGAGTACGGTGGCTAGAGCCGCTGAGCTAGCCGAGGAGTTTGTGACGCGTCGAGCTCGCGGAGCTAAGGACGGTCAAAAGGGTGAATTTGGCTCCAAGTCTGAGAGGCCAAGGTTCACGCCCATGAGATTTAAGGGGGACACGCGTAGTGAGGATGCGAGTGAAAGCAATCCGACCAAACGTAAAGAGACGGCAGCCGAAGCCGAACGCAGAAAGCGGTTCGAGATGAGGCGAGCGGGCGTTTGTTATACGTGCCAGAAGCCGGGTCACTTTTCGGCGCAGTGTCCGGAAACAACACCAAAAGTTGTGTTTTTTTCAATAGGCAGCACTGACGAGAACATGAAGCTTCTTGAGCCTTACATGCGAGACCTCCTCGTAAACGGGAAAGAGTGCCGAGTGCTTCGCGATTCCGCAGCTACGATGGATGTAGTTCACCCATCTTACGTAGAACCCCATATGTTCACGGGCGAGTGCGCATGGATCAAGCAAGCCGTGGAAGCTCATAGCGTGTGTCTGCCGGTAGCAAAAGTGCTTATTGAAGGACCTTTCGGAGCGCTTGAGACGGAGGCGGCAGTGTCATCTATGCTGCCAACCCAGTACCCGTACCTATTTTCAAACAGGTCCGATCACCTCCTGCGCGAGAAGGGGCTTTTGTTTGGTGAAGCTAGTGTTCAGGCCTTAACCAGATCGAAGGTTCGGGAGCTCGCTGCAAAGGCGGTAGTTGCGGGGCCGACGTTATCAAACAACGAAAAAGGGTCAGAGGCGCAGCAAGCTGATATTCCGAGCACGCCCGAACTGAATAAACTTGAGTCTGTAACGTTAAAGGCGCCAGATACTGGAGAGGAAATGCCCGACACGGGAAAGTTAGAAGAGCTATCTACTGATTTGCTCATCGCGCCTACGTCAGACGGACTTGATAGGTTGCTAAAAGTCAGCCGGTCGGCTTTGATAGCCGAGCAAAAAAAAGGATGGCAGCCTGGAAAACGTGCGCTGCAATGTCAAAGAAGGTATCGCCAGGAAAACTGCGCGTTTTGTGGAAAGGGGTGGAGTCCTGTACCGGAAGTATCTAGACCGAAGAGGAGTGGAGTTCGATCAGCTGGTCGTGCCTCAATGCTATCGTCAGGATCTGTTGCGCTTGTCACACGGGGGTTCGTGGTCCGGACACCTAGGAGTTAAGAAAACTAAGGACCGTCTTTTGCAAGAGTACTATTGGCCAGGGTGTTTTCGGGACGCAGACCATTTCGTGAGGACATGTGACACTTGTCAGCGGGTGGGCAAACCAGGGGACAAATCAAGGGCGCCGTTGAAATTGGTACCTATCATAACGGAGCCTTTTAGACGGCTCGTTATTGATACTGTGGGACCTCTGCCGGTAACAGCCACGGGGTACAGACACATTTTGACTGTGATCTGCCCAGCGACAAAGTTCCCTGAAGCAGTGCCGCTTAAAGAACTCAGCTCAGTTGAGATAGTCAATGCACTACTGTCCATATTTGCGCGAGTTGGTTTTCCTGCAGAAATTCAATCAGATCAGGGCACAGTGTTTACTAGCGCTTTGACGACAACTTTTCTCGAAAGGTGTGGGGTAAAGCTGCTACACAGCTCAGTGTACCACCCACAGTCGAATTCCGTTGAGAAGCTCCACTCCGTCATGAAGCGCGTGTTGAGAGCCTTGTGTTTTGAACATCAAACTGACTGGGAGCTGTGTCTGCCTGGGGTGATGTTTGCTTTAAGGACCGCGCCGCATGCGGCTACGGGGTTTTCGCCAGCTGAACTGGTGTACGGTCGCTCGCTTCGATCTCCGCTTCGCATGCTTCGAGAATCATGGGAAGGTAGGGGCGACGACCCAGTCGTGATGGAGTACGTGCTTAAGCTCCTCGAACGCTTAAGAAGGGCACAGGAGTTGTCAGGTGAAGCAATGGCAAAGGCCCAGCAGAGGGCCAAGGTTTATTATGATCGGACAGCCAGGGCCCGTCGTTTTGAGGTTGGCGATGAGGTCATGATATTGCGCACATCGCTAAACAACAAACTAGACGTGCAGTGGGAGGGCCCAGCACGAATTGTTCAGAAACTGTCGGACGTTAACTACGTGGTAAGTCTGCCAGGAAAGCGGAAAGCACAGCAAGTTTACCACTGTAATCTGCTCAAACCTTATAGACAAAGGGAAGCAGTGGTGTGCATGATGGTAAACGTTCCTGAAGAGCTTCCAGTCGAGCTTCCGGGACTAGGCTCAGTGACGAACAGGGAAGACACCGGTCAAGTCATTAGTGACCTTATCAGTAAAGCACCGCTGTCGCCCGAGCAGAAAACCGAACTACACCAGCTATTACAAGAGTTTCAAGGTCTGTTCTCTGAGAGGCCTGGTAGGACTTCGGTACTTACTCATGATATAGAACTTACCTCCCCAGAGCCAGTACGATCCAAGGCGTATCGGGTGTCACCCCGCCAGAGCGATATTATGGAGGCTGAGGTAAAGAAAATGCTACAGCTCGGTGTTATTGAGGCAGGTGAGAGTGATTATACCTCCCCTTTGATTTTAGTTGAGGTACCGGGCAAGGAACCTCGTCCTTGCGTCGACTACCGCAGGCTTAATTCCATCACTAAGGATCAAATTTATCCGATCCCTAACATCGAGGAGCGCCTTGAGAAAGTTAGTAGCGCTCAGTTTATTTCCACCCTAGATCTTGTCAGGGGTTATTGGCAGGTTCCACTTACAGAAGAGGCTAGTAGGTATGCGGCGTTCATTTCACCAATGGGAACATTCCGTCCTAAAGTGTTGAGTTTTGGTTTGAAGAACGCGCCATACTGTTTTTCAAGTCTCATGGATAAAGTGTTGCGGGGACAGCAAGAATTCGCTTTACCGTATCTAGACGACGTAGCGATATTCTCCGCATCCTGGTCTGAGCATATGACACACTTGCGGGCAGTGCTAACCCGCCTGCGCGAAGCAGGCTTGACAGTAAAGGCTCCTAAGTGCCAGTTAGCACAGGCCGAGGTTGTCTACCTCGGTCACGTGATTGGTCAGGGTCGTCGCCGCCCCTCTGAAATAAAAGTGGCCGCTGTGCGAGACTTTCCGCAACCGCGCACAAAGACCGATATTCGGTCGTTCTTAGGTGTCGCCGGCTACTATCAGAGGTACATCCCTAGGTACTCTGATATCGCGGCTCCCCTGACGGATGCTCTAAGAAAGACAGAGCCTCAAACAGTCGTCTGGGACGAGACCAAGGAAAGAGCTTTTAGCGCCCTAAAGAGTGCCCTAACAAGCCAGCCTGTGCTACGATCGCCAGACTATACAAAAGGGTTCATTGTTCAGTGCGATGCTAGTGAGCGAGGCATGGGCGTTGTACTGTGCCAACGGGAAAATGGAGAAGTAGAACACCCCGTCCTGTATGCTAGTCGTAAGCTGACCAGTCGTGAGCAGGCGTATAGCGCCACCGAGAAAGAGTGTGCGTGTCTCGTATGGGCCGTTCAGAAATTGTCATGCTATCTAGCCGGCTCGAGGTTTATCATTGAGACGGATCACTGCCCTCTCCAATGGCTGCAGACCATCTCTCCCAAAAATGGCCGCCTCCTGCGCTGGAGCCTCGCTTTACAACAATATTCCTTTGAGGTGCGTTACAAAAAGGGGAGTCTCAACGGTAACGCCGATGGCTTAAGTCGAAGCCCCTAACGTAGGAATCAGCCTCAAAATTGTTTGTTACTGATGTTTTTCTTCCTGAGGCAGGATTTTTTTTTAACATATTGCTTTTGTTTAGTGTTTCAAAGTGATGATATGCTTTCTAGTGCAATTTTTCAATTTGTGGACGCGTTCTGAGTAATGCTAGACTACTGTAAGGAACTAGGCATTGGTATAAAAAGGGGAAAGAGCCTGGCAGGGCTTAGTGAGGGTTGTGCCGTGCTTGCTGACTGAGCGGTTGAGTTTTCAGCGTAGTTCTAACGCTTGCCGGGAACGAGAACAAAAATGTGAACTCTCCCGAAGTCACTTTGCAGTGTCCCGTGCGAACCTGAACGAGAGAACGAGGCCTTCTCTGTGCGCTGCGCTCAAGAAACGTCAAGGGACGCCCGACTTCGGTTATGAGCATCATCGAGCGACATCCCTCCGGACAGCGGATGCAGTCCCCTGTCCATCGGGATCTCCTTCCCCCGGCGGGGCGGTCTGTTACGATTCGCCTGCGACACGTGGTTTTGCCGGCGCCAACTGCGGCGGGGCGGCAGACATTTTGGCCCGATCGTCGTCGCCGCAACACTCATCGCCAGGTGTTTCCAGGCGCGTCTGCGGCGATGCGACCGCCTAGGGATCCCCCTCGCATTCCAGTCATTGTGCCCGAAACAGGCGATGCCAAAGCAGGGATCTCATTCCAGTTATTGGGCCCGAAACAGGCGATGCCAAAGCAGGGATCTCGTTCCAGTCATTGTGCCCGAAACAGGCGAAGCCAAAGCAGGGACCATCTTCTCGTTACAGTCATTGTGTCCGACCGGCAGCGCCACGACAGTGTGCTGCGCAGCGCCACGACAGTGTGCTGCGCAGCGCCACGACCAGTTGCTACGAGATCTTGCGCAGCGCCACGACATGGTGCTACGGCATCGCTACGACAGTGTGCGTCACCATTAGCCCATTGTACATTCACGTGCTCGTCTTTTGAGGGGTTCCTTCTTGCCCTCAACTGCGAGAGTATAAAAACAGCTGCCCCCGGACGCCAGAGGAGGGCTCCGATTTCTTCCGTTGAGTGAAGTGCTCTCCCGTCTCTCTACTTCGGTCAAACCTGACCGCCAACTCTTTGCGATGTTAAAATAAACAAGTTGTTTCGTTGTTACCTGTCGACTCATGCTTTGCCGGGACCTTCGGATGCTTGCAGTTGTACCCCAGGCCGCCAGGCCAACGCTACCCTTGGGGCTTGCGACCCAGGTACAACCACGGGCGTCAGCGCCGAGTTCCCAACAGATCGTGCCAGCAGTCCGGGTCCAAACACTATATGTCCAGAGCATCCTGGTATATTTCGCAGCACAGTCCAGATTTCTGCATTCTCTTTCTGCAGCAACCACGCGTCAGAAACTAAGTTTCAGTAACAGTATCCTGCAGTCATAACAACCTCATGTTGGTACCGAAGACACAACATCGGGCTCGAAGTAACGACAATTTTGCTCAGTTATTGCAAATACCGGGACAACGTATTGCCGTGAGATATATAACATCACCGGCTCTTTTTGTTAAGGGTGTGTACTTGAAGTAGGCACCTTCAGGACTAGGGTTGCAACCCTGCTACCGCCTTTATTTCCTAAAAGCCCATGCCTTGTCTCATAACGCCAGAATGAACTTAACCTCCCGCCAACCACTCTGTATTTCCTCAATAAATTATTCTGCCCCTGTCTCTCCCACTGAAGAAACGATGGTACACTGCATACTGGCACCAACACCATACTTGGAATTCTCGTCTGGGAGCCGGACCGTTCTGCTCCTAAAACCTGGAGAAAATTTTGCAACCCAGCCAACACATCACAGCAAAGCCGGTGCTACTTGAAAAGGCGGCAGCGAAAAAAAATGACACGGATGGAAACAAGACGAAAAGCACGAGCGTTGTACTTCCAACAACTTTTACTGTGAGTGATTCAAGAATATACACGTGCTGTCCTACCCAGGGGTTTTCATCTGCGCTCTTCGTCTGAATGCATGATGGATGCCATGTTGACACATCTCACCCCGAGTATGGAAGTCCGTCCAGATTCCGCTATATCCCGTGTCACCGGCGTTTTACTCGGTATTACTTGGTAGTAGGCGCGCGTTCTTCTACACTACGATTTTATCAATCTTGCCTCTGCCTCCCCCCCCCCCCCTTCCTAGTCCAAAAGCATATGACGAGCGCAAGCCTTCGTACTAGCCCTTTCGCAAGCGCTAGTATCTTACGCAATGCTTGCTGCGATGAAGCACCTTTGTCAGGCACGTCACATCCTCTCCAAACCCGAGTCACTCATTGTGATCGGTCCCTTGAAACATCGTTGGGTTTCGCCTGTGGCCGTTCAGCCGGTTTCCAAATGGCGACACTTCTTTTCCCTGTGGCACTTACGTATACCTGCAAATTCACTGCAGTATCAGCCGATGCGAAATGCCAATGGCATCACTGTCTTGAGTCTGTTGTACATGCAGTTGCGTCCAACACCACCGTAAGCCACGACGAGACGGCAAACGTAGCGGTGAGCATTGTTGTAGACAGAATCTCGAGACACGAGCGCGCCACTGGCGCCTACGCACTAGTGCTCGTCGTTGTGTCTTACATTTATTTATTAGCACGAACTTGAGCGTTTGAGCTGCATATATTATCTTGTTTCCTTTGTTGAGCGGTTGCTAATACTTTCAGTAGCTTTGACGCACCATGACAGCACAAAGAAATAAAAATAATGTGTGAAAATTTTCTCGCCTACTTAATCTTCTTTAACTCGACAAACGCACGGAGGCTGAATTATGAAACCTGGAATCGTAAAGTATCAGTTCTGAAAAAATACCTATTCAACATCAGCGGCCAAACACACTGCTGGGGCCCTATAACGTAACACTACTACAATGTTTTTAGTCCATTCTCCTGACATCAGATGAACGTAACCGGCGACACAAGATTTGGGTGGTGACCAGCTGCAGCGTTTGAACAGCACAACCAGACGCTCTACTCGTTTAGAAAAGATCACTTTTGTTTGCTTTAAAAACCAATAGCATCGCTTAGCTAGATAAGTGCTTCTTGTCCAAATGGCTGACAAAACGCGCCGAACTCGCAGAAGTGTCGAGGGTGTTCGCGGGGCCGAGCTAGCGCAATGAAACAACCGGATGGTGAGGGTACTGCCGGCGTCTGCTTGCGCTAGTTGGTTGAACGTCGCGGTGGCATCGAACGGAAGGATGAAATGCCACTAAATCGGATCCGCACTGCAGAAGAGCTGGCAGAGTGATGCCGTATACATGTCGAAAGGGCTCGACATTAGGCAGTTTAAGAACCACGTTTGCTACCAAACGTAAACAAATACCGTCGTCCTCACTGCACATGCTCCGAGCATTATCGGGTTTCTGTGGTTTAAGTGCGCTATCATAACGTACGTTATTTTGCGAGTTTCACGCTCGTAATGTTTACGGTCGCTAAGAAATAACGTTGTCGAGATGTGTCCGCATAGGAACAGCAGCATAGTTACTAATGGATCATCTTGGCTTGAATACGTTTGACACGAGGCACGATATGGCGCCCTGTTTTAATAGGTGTTCTTTACGTTGGCGTTTCCGTACTTGAAAGGACGCGCAACCTAACGTCCTGCAAAGGTGCTTACGTTTAACGTACGTAAGGCGACAAACTCTATTCTAAAACTGTCTATTAGACAGTGAACAAGGTCGGCTGCATCGTGACTGGCGATTAGGAAGTGGCAGGGCGTTCTTTATCTCGTCCGCAGAGCTCGGCCAGCAGCATGCATTGTTGCAGTCATCCGACGGCAGCCGACCTTGTTCACCGAACGCACGCTAGAGAGCAGCACAGTACTACTGCGCAAGCGCTCCGCCACATAGCCTTTTTCATATTTCGAGGGCTTTCTTCGCAACCAGGAAAAAAGGGCTACGTGAGACGCATCGTAAAGGAAACAACACGATCGGCGTTTTCTGAAGGTGCTCTGCAAATCTGCATACATCTGCAACAAATCTTCAAATCTCTGCATACTTGGGGTCCTCAGCCAATAAATAAAAATTTGAGTAATTAAAGTTAAGTATTTAGTGAGTTATGGGGAAAACAAAAAATGTCTGAGTTATTATAGGCTATTACGAATAGTATGCGTTCGGTTCAACTCGCTTGCGACGCGCCTTTCATTCTTAAATTCTTGGCTCAATTTATGTGAGACAGCTTTTATATAGTCCAACTGACGGTGGTTTGCTACGGACCACCGCCAGCTTCACTTCGTTCCTCATAAAGGCAGGACGTGTGTCGATCGAGCAAGCTCCTAAACAACACTTTGCGCTGTGCTGAACGCGGGTGAAGTGATGGATGCGGGAACTCAAAGACGTGCGACGTAACGCTAACTCCTTTCTCTTGCACTTATCTCTATATCACCACTGAATTTGGTTGCCAAAATTCCGGTCTCATGGATGAGTACCCGAGACAGAGGGTATTTTCGTCTCAACTGATGGCGCACGCACCTGCCATTGCTTTTCTTTTTCATGAAATTCTAGCTCTTGGGCCTGACGCAAGCGCCAGTCCTCTCGAAGCGATAAGTGGCCTTGGCATGGCAAAATGGCGTGTGCGTTTGCAGCCAGCCTACAATCGCAGGAGGTCTCCCACTTCACCCTTGAAGATTGTGCTTTTTAACGTGGAAACAAAAAATGACGCTTATTTCCACCTTGCAGTGCTTTGCACTCAGCATATGGTAAGAAAATTTAAAGTAGCTGTAAGATCAGCGCACACAGACGTGAGCCTCACATAGCCGTACTTTAAAAAAAGCACCAGAAAATATTTATAATCGCGAAAGAAGCAGAATTACCTCGATGGTAAGCATGCGTCAAAAAATTCGTCACTACGCAATAATTTTGACCTTGTGATGAAGGCAGGTAGATAACCGACGTTTTTTTTTGAAACATTGCGTTGACCCACCTGCCGTGATGGCGTTGCGGCTGTGATGTTGTGCCGCTAACCACAAAGTCGCGGGATCAAATCCCGGCCATGGCGGCTGCCTTTCGATGGTGGCGAAGCTGCCATGTACCCTGCATTGCACCCTGCGTTAAAGATCGGTCGAAATTAATCCGGGGTGCCCCACTACGGCGTGCCTCAGCACCAGGGGCTCTTTTTGGCACGTAAGACCCCATAATTAATTCATTAATAACGCTTGCCCGTTTTCTTTATTTCTTTTTTGATTGGCGTTGAAAGTGAAATTGTACTGCATTAGGCAGAAAATTAAAGAAGGCAGAACCTTGATTTAATACACGCCACCTGCCACGCCTTTTGTTTACTGAGTGACAGGTTGTGCTGTAACATCGAGGCGAGAAGCGGCGCAAAGAAAACTAGGATTTGAAACGCCTTCTAGCCAAGAACGCACAGCGCTAAGCATGTAGACGCGTCACTTGGCGAATACGAGAGGAGAGACTGGATGACTAATCGGCAAAACCGCGACTCACTACACAACCACTTTGGCAGAGATGGAGGTGTACCATCATAGATAACATAACGACGCAAAAGAGAAAGGAAGCATATGAAGAATGATACGCAAAATAATATAGCTCAACTATTTCCTCCCTCACATACAGCTTGTCGCTGGTCGTCGAAGGGATCTAGCTAGCACATCGACTGATGCCACCTTTGAGCAATGTTGCGTGGCCGCTGATCCTAAATTAAAACAGTCACTTCTCACCTCGTCGGCATTACTACTAACCAATAACATGCATTCTCAAAGAACTCTTCCGCTACTTTGAGTATTTCCATAGAACTAGCTTCACAAAGCAAACGTCTGTGCAAGAAGAACACCTTCTTTAGATACGCTACATTAACAGCGAAGCATATACGCTATGGTTCTACACACAAACTTAAAGCTAACGCCACCCTGTGCCGGAAGGAAACTGAGGGGAACGCTAGCCGCATGAAATGCATACATGCAGAGCGCCTCGCAAATGACTTGCAGCATCCAGCCCACTCGAGTACGGTGTCCTCGAAGTGAACGAAAGATCCAAATTCAATCACGGGATGTCACCGCGACCTTAATAGAAATGGAAATGTAATAATGACGTGCGTTTCCGTCATCTACGACGGCATAAACGCTCTCTGGGACAGAGAAACTTCGTATGGAGAGAGGCCGCAGGCAGTGCATATTATGTAGAATATATCTTCGCGTGCGCATGCCATACACTGACTGTGTTTCCGTCGCCCTGTCGCCCTGCATAGCCTAGCAGCAGACCAGGGTGACATTGGCGTTGGAACGTACTAATGAGTTGGGAGATTGAATTCGCCTGGCGGTGAGAGAAATCCTGCAGCCGGAATGACGCCGTGTAGCATGTTAGTTGCAGTCATAGAGGCACGTGATTGATGGGGAAGTTGTGGAAGTCTTTCTGCATTGTGTATCATTGCTTTGAGTTCGTTCATTGTGCTTACAAGTTCTTCAGAAAAAGTTGCGCAATTCTTCAGCATTACACTACACCAAGCGTATAAAAGACCTGTCATGTGCAGATAAAATTATTCTTGACGGAAGCCGGCGCTAGGGTTGGTAATATGGACGAATGATTAATCAATTAATCTATCAGTTGCCTTCCGCAAAACGATTAATCTTCATGGATGTCGACCTTTCATTTAATCAACTTAATCGATTAGATCTGTTTGAATAATTGGTTTCGGTAGCTTGACAGGAATGGCGCTAAAATTTTGAAAACGTACTGGAATGGCAGCGCACGAGCATTGACTGCGTGGCAGTGGTAGAGCAATTGTCGGCTGTTTTTCCGAGCCCCAATTGAAGCTGGGGCGAGCGCTTCCCCTCTCTTGCCCGAAACCGTACGCGCCACCACGCCGCCCGAAGTCCGATGCCTGAAATTTCCTCGCAACTCAAGGCGTACTGTAGAAGCCCATCCGTTGACTGTTATGCCACCCTCAGCCCACTAAAGACGTGGCACATCACGCGTGCCGGTTTGGAGCTTCTATTTGACATAGCGATGGAGTTCCTATCGATTATAGCAAATCTATAGCACCCGAGCATCTATTCACGCATGCTGTTGGTGTGGCCATTGAAAGAAGGTGTCGGTTTCACCCAAACATCGGAGCTGGTAGACATTCCTTCGCTCTGTAGAAAAGTGCATGTGGTTTAAAATCCTAAACCAGTAATTTCCTTTTCCCGTGTGCATACTACAGGATAGTATGGCTGCTGCTCCCGGTCCTTGGATAATAACAGGGGCCTTCAACGCTAACTACCAAATATGGGGAAGCTCGAGGATAAATTTGAGGGGCAGGTCACTAATTTGTTTGCATCAAGCCACAACCGGTGTCTTCTAAATGACGGAAGCGCGACATTTCTGCGAGGAACAACGTACAGCAGCTGCCTTGACTTGACTTTGGTGTCAAGCTGGCTGACTTGGAGCGTGCAGTGGTTCACTGATATTGAAACCAATGGAAGTGATCATATACCGACCTATGTGAGAATCGATGGACTAGACACCACATTACCGATTGTATCTCGCCAAATCGTCTGGTCAGTCAAGATCGTGTAGAAGACACATACAAGAAACATATCGCCCGCAGATTACAAGACATAATTGCAGACGCAATGCAAGATTGTACGCGTTGCTTCACCCATTCATCAAAGCATACAGAGAATGACATTGACTTGGAAAGGTATCGTGCACTACGTCGCCGAGATGAAAGAAGGTACAGGCGCACGAAGTCAATTCTTGACCTCAGAGAATATCGGCGCATGCAAAAGGGGATAAAACGCCCAATGGATAAACTAGAGGAGCAAAGATGGGAATGCTTTTGCGAGTCACTGGACTCCCGCAAGCCATTGTCCCGTGTGTGAGGTACTCTACATGGTCTTTGCTCAAGTCTCCAGCAACAACGCCCTTTCAACTCCTTTGCTCTCTATCAAAGCTGCCGTGAGAAAGACGTTGCTGAGGAATTTTGTGTGAAAGTCACCGGCGGCACAGTTTTAGTCCCTGACATTGGTTTAGGCGACATCCCCGCTCCACGAGATAGGCGTATGGATGCTACATTCTCTATGGAAGAGTTAGAAGCTGCTATGGCGCTTGGTAGGTGTTCGTCTTCACCAGGGCCTGATGGCATAACATCTACTGCTCTGTGCAACCTATGTCGAGAAGCACGAAGAAAACTCCTCATCCTTTTTAATAGTTCATGCAAAGATGGTGTCGTCCCACAGGAATGAAAACGCGGCCGCCTGGTGCCGCTGCTAAAAGCGGGACAGTCACCGTTCGAACTGGCATCGTATCGGCCCATAGCACTTGCCAGCTGCGTCGGGAAACTCATGGAACATATAACCCCCATGGCTCTCTAATGGTACCTTGAACAACACAAAATTTACCCTGACTCTATGGCGGGATTTTGACAAGGCCATTCATCGATTGACTAGGTCATCGATCTAGTGTCATCTGTAGAACAGCAAAAATCGTGGAAACGGTTATGAGTAGCACTCATTCTTGACGTGAAAGGCGCTTACGACAACGTTTCCCATCAAACCATTCTAGACGCACCTTTGACAATTGAACTAGGAGTGCGAGTATATCGATGTATCAGAAACTACTTGACACAAAGGTCGTTGTTCGTATGCACGGAAGATGGTCCGACTACCGACCACTACACATACCGAGGCATTCCCCAAGGCGGTGTTCTAAGCGCTATTCTTTTCAGCCTCGCGCTTCTTGGGCTGGCCGAATCCCTACCGGAAACAGTGAGTGTCTCAATCTACGCCGACGACATCTGTATCTGGACATCAGCGGTCACTCGCCTACAGCTTCGCGCAAGGCTACAGAAGCAGTAACACAGGCATCTGACTATCTTCACGGGCAAGGCCTTTCCATCTTAACAGAAAAACGTGCCTTAGTCGCTTTTACTCGACAAGCGATGTCTAATTATACAGTATGCATCAACGGCCAGCCTATCTCCTACAAAAGGAATCATTGTTTGTTAGGTGTCATTGTTGACCGGGACCTCTCTTGGAGCCCTCAGGTTCCCCACTTGAAGAAGAAGCTCACATCAATTGTTCACGTCTTCAAGTTCATCGCCGGCAAAACATGGGGATCGTCATGGGCTCCATGCTACAGTTTTATCGAGCACTTTCTGTCGGATTCCTACGCTATAGCTCCCCCGTGCTTGCGAAAAGATGCCAGTCAAATCTTCGAGAACTTCAGAGCGTGCAAGAAGAGGCACTACGTGTTTGCCTAGGCCTTCCGCAGAGGGCCTCAACAGCAGGAACCATTATAATGGCTCAACGCCATCCGATCAGGGCTTACATTAGTACCGACACACTTAGGGCCGTTGTTAGTCATGTTTCACGGATGCAATCAAGCTCTCTTGCCTGCCTGCCAAAACGAGTACCACGGGCGTCCATCTCCAATGAGGTCAGCTTCCATCGGGCGTCCCTACCATCGCGTTTCACACCCTCAGCACGTACAACCTCCTCAGCTTTGTGGTGCTTAAAAAAACCTCAAGTGCGTGTTATGGTTCCAGGGATAAGAAAGAAGACCTACCTGCCTACTTTGGCCTCGAAGCAAGCAGCTCTGGATGGTTGGCACACTTTCTACTTCGACCGAGTTCACATAAATACAGATCGCTCTTCCACTCAAACCAGCTCCACCGGCACAGTGGTTATACCATCACGATGAATACGCATCCGAAACAAGCTTTCTCACTTGACAACACCTACCGGTTCTGAGCGTGTTGCCCTCCGAGATGCCGTTGATTATATTGATAACCAACCTGCTAATTGGTGGGCAATATACTGCGATTTGAAGGCGGCCTTACAATGTCTTCTGTCATCCCTTCGTCGTGGCTCCTGTGAACAACTCGTGTCGGAGATGCAAGAAATGCACCATCATATGAACACGAAAGGACACGTGTTTTAGTGGCCGCCTGGCCATTTCGGTATCTCCGGCAATGACCTCGCTGACGACGCTGCTAGTAAAGCACACGAAGGAGCAACCCTTGTTTTGTACCTTTATCGCGGACTGACGCTGCCCAACGCTTCAGCAAGCTAGCGCACCCTATGACATTGGACAAGTGGCACACACCTGAATTCACCCAAGATAGATTGCACTCCCTCGACCCATCTATGCAACTCTGGCTGTTACCAGGGCTTCCCCGAAAAAAGGAAACAATGCTGTGCCGCTTACGCTTGGGCATCGCATTGACCAAGGCATATACGTTTTTGAGTGGAATGGCTGATAGCGCCGAGCTCAATGCCTGCGGTGTCGAGGAAACTATTGAACATCTACTGTGCTACTGCCCATCTTTTGAAAATGAGAGACATGACCTCTGTACAGCTCAATCAGTTAGATAGAAAACGGTTCACTTTGAACAAGATCTTGGAACCATGGCCTTGCATATCGCAGCTACAAAAAGCCATTAAAGCACTGCTGCGACATTTGAAAGCTACCGGAGTGAGTTACCGTCTGTGATCCGAACTGAGTGACCGAATGATCTACCCAGTGGACTTTCTCTTCTTTTAATCTTCCCGTCCCCTTGTTCCTTTCCCGTAGTGTAGGGTAGCCAACTGGGCTCGGTCCTTGGTTAACCTACCTACCCTTCATTTATTATTTGCTCTCTCTCTCCCTCTTGCATATTTCATTGGAACTTCGCCTTTCACCTTTGCCATGTGTCTTATTTTTTCAGCGAAGGTGTTTATGCGGACCCCATGCCGTCGTTGTCGGCCTTCGCTAAAGCTAGCGTCATCAGCAATGATTCGAGCCTGAACGTCTTTTTCAAGAGCTGGCTTCGTTACTGCTCGTCGTTCCAGCATAGGATTTAACTTCTGTCGTCGTGATAGGGAGGCCGCGTTTAAGGGGAGTATGAGCCATTGTTTAAGAGAGTATGGACCATTCATTGTTTTAGGTGACGGACGAATGAAATTTTGAAGAAATATAATTTCGAAGAATCGCAAACGGCAAAGCCGGGTGGATGCTGCTAACGACGCCAGCTAGCAAACTCCAGACATCGAACGCAAGCGATAACGTCGGACTGCGGGTAAACTGTCACTGCCGTCGTTCTCTCCGTGATAGCCGAAAGTGTGTGTAACCTCAATAAGGAACAAAAAGACTTCAATCGTCGAACCAATCCAACCTCACGCGCAAAAAAAAATGCACTGGGATTACCGCAAAAAGGCACTCCTAAAGCCTGCTTACCACGTGAAGCTCGCAAAAGAGAAAGTAAGTTGAAATAATGGTGAAGCAAAATATGTACAATAAAGACTGCTTGCTAAGTTTGGCTTCCATGGTGTGACACTCGGTGTAACTGACACAGCTTCGCTGTTCGACCACCTTCATGGACTGGCAGGGGCGGTGATTTTTCTTCAACTGCGCTGTATACAGGGATTCACTGGTTAGTGCCATGTATCTTAATTCTGCACTATGTGCCATTTTATAACATATATTGTTTATCTGTTCAAAAGCCACTACCGCCAACTATATTCCGTCTTGAGCAAGCTTATCCTTTATATATTATATATGTTGTCCGTGGAGTGACGTATGACGAACACAGAAGCAATACTGTGAAAGACGAAACTAACTTTTATTGGGCGAAACTGTGCCCACAAAAAACAGGCTACACTTAAAAACGGCAACAACGGCGAACAGAGTCGGCGATCGTCAAAATCGGATCTGCGGGTCAAGCGCATCGCTTTTTTTTATAGATCAGTCGTCGAATGTTCCAGAGTAACCGCTGGGACCCGCGTGCCTTCCACTTCTACACCATTCGCGTCGCGCATACACGCAATCAGATTACACAACGTTCGGCGACAGCAGACAGCGGATAGAAGCATCGATAACATTCTAGAAACTTCCGATACATGTAGACACTTCCTGCGCTGAGCGATAGCATTTCTTATACGGTAAAAGCGCTCACCCGTAAAAGATACACGAGTTCACGTGTTAATATACATTATTTATGTCTTATATTCAAGCTTATCCTAAAACAAGATTATCATTAGCACAAAAACAAGAAACACTTCTCGGAAAACGCCGGAACAATGACCGCACACCACACGTCGAACACACTGGCATCCGAAAAGCCCAAACGGAAATCTAACTATCAGAGACTGCCCCGTCTTCCCAGAGAAGGCTTCAAAATCGTTGTGCACCCGCACCGCTGACTAACCTTTTAGGTTAGTCAGCGCATGTGTTGTCGATCTTTCGTTACACCAACTAGCCGAACGTCGTACTATTATTAAGGCGTCTCATCTACGGCACGTCTCTCGCTATTGACATCACTTAAGGCCAGAACAATATCCTCACGAATCTGCCATGGCTATGCTGAAACTTCCACTCAAGACGCCTAGTGCAAGGGAGTGCCACAAGATGCCCCCGTCAACAAGTGGTTCCGTCTTTTGAAGGTGACGGCGGCTGAAGCATCATGAACGCAGCGCAGTGGGATCGATTGCTTCAATACCGAAAGGTAAGTGTTCAGGCGATACATAACAAAATTATTCAGGAACAACGAATGATTAGAACAGATTCAAGCGCGGAATGGAATGGCGCTTTGCGACGACCAATTGAGATTCCTTCCGGCGTTTCGTCGGGGCGTTGGAGAGCGCGGATGCACTCGGATGAGCTCCTCACTTCTTCAGTTATTCAGTGGAATTCTGAAAGTAAGACTGTTTTCACCATTTCCGATGGATGCGTGAAGTTCACCCGTATTAGAGGATACCAACCACATTTGTAAGCAACTGAAACTTTTTATTTTTCGAGCGCTGACGCAGTTCACCCACGTGCGCGCCTCGCTAAGCCAAACGCCGCTGCGAAGGCGGCCATCGACGCGCCGGCGAGTGTGCGGTGCTCGCGCCAGCTCGTGTCGTCATCGGAGGCTCTCGAAACGACCCCGATTCTCTCCAGGCTTTGTGAACTCCCGCATAAAAACCAGGATAGCATGGACTGCCAGGAAATCGAAACGCACGACCCTGCTGGCTCGCAAGAGCCTCAGACGCAAATGCACTGTGCGGAAAACGCCAAGCAGGCGGATGGGGACTGGCGAACAGTGCTCACGCTCAGGCAGAAGAAAGCTCTAGCACAAACAAAGAACAAGAAACACTTCTCGGAAAACTCCGGAACATTGACCGCACACCACACGTCGAGCACACGGGCATGCGAAAAGCCCAAACGGAAATCCAACTATCGGCGGCTGCCCCGTCTTCCCAGAGAAGACTTCAAAATCGTTGTGCACCCGCACCGAGGGCTACCCGCGAAAAATTTAACCAGCCCGCAACTAGCGGACGTAGTGACTGCGGCCTGCAATGGTCAAGTAAGCGGAGACCAATTCCTACTCCACATCAAACACGGATCGAACATGCTTATTATATCAACGCCAAGCCAAGAAACGGCAAACAAAATTCGCCGAATCGGGGAACTGAACTTGAATGGCCATGCGCACGCAGTCAACACGTACGTGGCAACCGGGGAAGGACCGAATGAGGGGGTCATACATGGCATCGAACTATATACGCCCCCCGACGCCCTCAAGGCCCTACTCCGAATGCTCACACCCATCGTGTCACTGCCAGACTTTTATCATATCAGTTGAAGTTTCTGTTTACTTGCCTCGACATTTCCGCTTAAAATTTTACTGTGCGTAATAGCTTATTGTTGGCGCGGACATGCACGGATGTTAATTTATACTCCCCTTCATTTCTGAAGTTCTTCAAGAAAGCAGAACAAGCGTATTAGAAATACCAGTGGCGGCTGCCTCGTCGGTATTTTCTCACTTCAACATTGTTTTAATTTTCCACTTTAAACATCCCGAACATGCAAAATATAGGTAAATATTGTCACAGACAAAGCCACAAAAGACTTCGGTCGACGCTAGCGATCTTTTATATCTATCGCTGTCCTGGCACCTTCGTCGTTCTCTTCTTCTCCGAGCCACCCAACGTGCCTAGCATGTGGCACCGACTTGCACCGAGTGGCTGTCAGCTGTGTCGAGGTCGTGGCATTACCCCCCTCCCTAGAAGCATCGTCTCGATGCGGAACATTGACGCACTGGAGATAGCGACGGTGATACGGTTAAGACAGACGTAGATGGTGAGAGAGGTGCGGAGCTTTGCGTTCAGCGGGAGTGGTATAACTTCAATCTAGAGACGTGAACGACATCGGACAGGCCTGGGCGTCGGGGACGGCGAGTGGTGCCTTCTCCTTCAGGAATCACTTCGTATGTGACGTCGCCGAGTCGTTGAACGATCCTATAAGGTCCAAAGTAGCGGCGCAAAAGTTTCTCCGACCGACCACGCTGGCGGATCGGTGTCCACACCCATACTTTGTCACCGGGTTGATAAGTGACGTCGCGGTGACGAAGATTGTACCGGCTGGCGTCGTTGTGTTGTTGGTGGCAGATACGCATTCGTGCGAGCTGGCGTGCCTCTTCGGCACATCGAGCGAATTCCGCAGCATCAGTGGCAACATTAGAACAGTAGGTGGGTAGAAGCATTGCGTCCAACTTTGTAACAGCTTCCCGGCCGTGTACTAAGCGAAAAGGGGTGAAGCCGGTAGTTTCTTGAACGGCAGTATTATATGCAAACGTAACGTATGGGAGAACGTCGTCCCAGTTTTTGTGGTCGACGTCAACATACATGGAAATCATATCAGCGATCGTTTTGTTTAGCCTTTCTGTGAGCCCATTCGTCTGGGGATGGTAAGCAGTGGCTTTGCGGTGAACTGTACCACTGAGAAGCATGATATCTTCTGTGAGCTGCGCTGTAAATGCTGTGCCCCGGTCGGTTATAACCACTGTTGGAGCACCGTGGCGGAGTACGATACCATGTACAAAGAAGGTAGCAATATCATTAGCAGTGCCTCGTGGGAGTGCTCGGGTTTCAATGTAACGTGTAAGGTAGTCTGTGGCAACAGCAATCCAACGATTACCAGCCTTCGACGTGGGGAATGGCCCAAGCAAATCTATGCCAACCTGCTGAAAAGGGATCCGCGGAGGATCCACGGGATGGAGAAGGCCAGCCGGACGCGCGGGTGGTGTCTTGCGTCTCTGGCAGTCGCGGCATGTCCTCACGTATTGCTTTACGTCACGGCGAAGGTTAGGCCAGAAGTACTTTTGGCGTATGCGTGAAAACGTCCGTGCGAATCCCAAGTGGCCCGAAGATGGCTCGTCGTGAGTGGCCCGCAGGATATCGTCACGCAGCGAAGACGGCACTACAAGAAGGCAGGCGGTTGCAGTCGAGTGAAAACCCAGTTTGTAGAGAACGCCATCTCGGAGAAAAAACGAGGATAATTTGCGGATGAACATACGAGGCGGCTCTGGTAGACGGTTCTCAAGGTAGTCGATGAGAGGCCGGAGTTCTGAATCATCGCGCTGTTGCTTGCTGATGTCTGATACTGTGATAATGGACAGAAATGCGTCCTCTTCATCAAAGTCGTATGGCGACGGTTGAAGTGGAGCACGTGACAGGCAGTCGGCGTCGGTGTGTTTACGCCCGGACTTGAACGCTATCGTCATATCGTATTCTTGCAAGCGAAGACTCCAGCGTGCAAGACGGCCAGATGGATCCTTGACATTGGCGAGCCAGCACAATGAATGGTGATCTGTCACAACTCGAAATGATCGGCCGTACAAATATGGTCGGAACTTAGCAATTGCCCACACAACGGCCAAGCATTCCTTCTCCGTAATGGAATAGTTCCTTTCAGCTGGAGACAAAGTGCGGCTTGCGTACGCAATGACGCGCTCGGCTCCATCTTGCCACTGTACGAGGACGGCACCAAGGCCAACGTTGCTGGCATCCGTGTGCAACTCGGTGTCACTGTCTTCGTCAAAGTGTCCTAGAACAGGAGGTGTGTGCAGACGTTTCTGGAGTTCACAAAAGGCCTCGTGTTGGTCCTGCTCCCAGACAAACGGAACATTATCCTTAGTCAACCGTTGCAACGGTTCGGCTATTCGTGAAAAGTTGGCCACGAAGCGTCGATAATATGCGCAAAGCTCTAGAAAACGGCGGAGTTCGTGTTTGTTCGAAGGTGTTGGAAACGAAGCAACAGCAATGGTTTTGTCGGGATCTGGTCGAATGCCCTCGTAGCTGACGACATGGCCTAAAAATTTGAGTTCGTCATACCCGAAATGGCATTTTTCAGGCTTTAAAGACAGACCAGCAGTACGAATTGCGTCTAGAACTGCGTGTAAGCGCTGGAGGTGCTGCTCAAAAGTTTCTGAAAAGACAACGATATCATCTAAATAGACAAGGCATGACTGCCACTTGAGACCTGATAGAACCGTGTCCATCATGCGCTGAAAAGTAGCAGGCGCAGAGCACAATCCGAAAGGAAGGACCTTGAATTCGTAAAGTCCGTCAGGCGTAATAAATGCGGTTTTCTCACGGTCACGCTCATCAACCTCTATTTTCCAGTAGCCGCTGCGAAGGTCCATCGATGAGAAGTATCGAGCATTTCGAAGGCGGTCCAAAGAGTCGTCGATGCGGGGAAGGGGATAAACGTCCTTCTTCGTAACGTTGTTAAGCTTGCGATAGTCAACGCAAAAGCGCAGTGTGCCGTCTTTCTTTTTCACCAGAACCACAGGTGACGCCCATGGACTGGTGGAGGGCTGTATGATATCGTCGGTAAGCATTTGTTGGACTTGATTTCGGATGGCGTCTTGCTCTTTACGAGAAACACGGTAAGCACGTTGGCGCACGGGTCTTTCATTGGGATTTGTAATAATTCTGTGTTTCGCAATAGGCGTTTGGTTGACCTTCGATGTTGAAGCGAAACAGTCCGCAAAAGACTGTAAAAGGCTTCGAATGCTAGCCTGTTGTTGACCCGATAATTTAGAATTCACATCAATATTGCTGTTGGCTGGTACGTCACAGTTAGAATCTCCATCAGTTTGCCCTACTGTTAAACAAGCGGGAAAATCACTGACTGGCTCCAAATAGGCGATGGCAGTTCGTGGGGCGAAGTGCTGGTATTCACGACTGAAATTGGTCACTAAAATCTGAGCAGTCCGTGACGAAAGCTGCAAGATGCCGCGGGCTACGCAAACTTGTCGAGCCAACAAGACTGACAGATTGCCTTCAGCGATTCCGAGATGGGGAGGATCATCGTCTGTTTCTACGGTGATCAACGCAGTACTCCGAGGTGGTAAAGTAGCACCGTCACCCGAAACGCGTAACACCGTGGACTGTGGGTGGTAGTCGTCCGAAATAGTTGCGTGTTCGCTGGAAAATGTGACAAGCAACTCGCGAAGGTTTATGATTGCGCCGTACTCCCGAAGAAAGTCCATGCCGAGTATGACCTGCCTAGAGCACTCTTCCAGTATAATAAATGAACCGACAAATGTGACCTCACGAATTTGTACCCTCGCAGTGCATTTGCCGATCGGCGTGAGGACATGACCGCCGGCTGTACGGAGCTTAGGTCCTGGCCACGGTGTCGTCACCTTGCGAAGTGCCGTAGCCAGTTGTCCGCTCATAACAGAATAATCGGCGCCAGTATCGACAAGAGCGGTTACCGGGTGGTTATCGACAGAAACGAGTATGTCGGCTGAAACAGGCTCACGGTTTTCGAAGGAAGGTGTCGAAGGTACGCAGTCGTCGTTGTCTCCGTCGTTATCGTCGTCGTCGGGGTGTCGCAGCGGAGGATCTTTCGAAGTGCGTTGGACAGCGGCCCCACCTCCGGAGGTCGCTGTTCTCAGTTTCCCCGACTTGGGCTCGTGGGCCGGTTGCCCACGGAAGCGGAGAACGTAGTGTAGCGGCTAGGTGACGCCGATCGTCGAGGAGGTGGTGATCGTGACTGGCGCCTCTGCGGAGACGGAGATCGGGTCGTTGGCAGGGACTGTTCAACCGGTGGGAACTGCACGTACGGCGACGAAGGTTGACTGGCCAGATATTGCTGGATTTCTCTCGGACGCTCTCCCTCACGTGGGCGACGAGCGCCGGGGTGATAGCCCTGGAGTCCAATTCTTCGGTAGTAGCAGGCACGGTACAAGTGGCCCGCTTCGCCACAGTGGAAGCAGAGTGGCTGATAGTCAGGTGTGCGCCACACGTCTGACTTTCGCGTATTGATTCGGGGGCTCGTGGACCCGTACATATTTGTACGTGAACCTTGGCCCTGGAAGTGGCACAGCGGTTCTTCAGAAGAAGGCGGGTTACGGTGGTTCCCGGGTTGCGCAGGTAGCCTCACTGCTTGCGCATAAGTCAGTACGGGGGCGGCTTCAGGTCTGGTTTGCACGAATGGCTGTGCTGCCTGGCGAACTTCTTCGCGGACGATATCTGTGAGGGATGTTACGGTCGGTTGAAATCGCACTCCCTGTAGCCGGTCGAGCTCCTCACGCACGACACTACGCACAAGCTCTCGAAGCGCATCGGTGTCATAGGGTAACGAGAGAGAAGATGCTGATCCCAGGTTGATTTGGCGATCGTAGACCGAGGAGCGTTGTTGAAGGGCTCGCTCCATTGTTGTCGCCTCACTGACGAACTCAGTTACTGTAGCTGGAGGCCTTCGCATCAGTCCAGCAAACAGCTGTTCTTTTACCGCACGCATCAGTAGGCGTACTTTCTTCGCTTCTGTCATGCCAGGGTCAGCACGCTTGAAAAGCCGCGACATGTCTTCTACGAACATGGCTACGCTTTCGTTCGGCCTTTGAACCCTATTCTGAAGGGCTTGCTCTGCTCGCTCTTTTCTTGCGGGGCTGCTGTACGTATCGCGTATCTGCCGTTGAAATTCTTGCCAGGTGGTGATGGATGGCTCGTGGTTAGCGAACCATGTTCGGGCAGAGTCCTCTAGGGCGAAGTACACGTTCCTTAACTTTTTCTGCTCGTCCCAATAATTGACGTCAGCCACACGATCGAAGTCGTCGAGCCAGTCTTCCACGTCCTCAAAAGGCTCACCATGGAACGGCCGCGGCCAGCGTGGGGTGTGGAGAACCAGCGACGCAGGAGGCTGTCCCGTACCGTACGTCTCCTGTGTCTGGCTTGCGGTTGTGGTGGACATCCTCGGCAGATCTTGCAGGCCGTATTCCGGAGGCAGTCTTTGAAGCCGTCGGCTTTTGCGTAGGTTGTCCGCTCCCTGTTCCTGGGGGTCAGAGTACATAGACGCGTACCCAGCACCTCCACCAGTTTGTCACAGACAAAGCCACAAAAGACTTCGGTCGACGCTAGCGATCTTTTATATCTATCGCTGTCCTGGCACCTTCGTCGTTCTCTTCTTCTCCGAGCCACCCAACGTGCCTAGCATGTGGCACCGACTTGCACCGAGTGGCTGTCAGCTGTGTCGAGGTCGTGGCAATATATACATAATTTAATATATCATTAAAGAGAAGGAGGTAGCCAATTAACAATTATTACTAAAGGTATGGATAGCTCATGCCTATAATACGAATATTTTGCTGCATGCTCACCTCGCTTCAAAATGCTTTGCGTGTTTTTTTTTTTGACACTGAAAAAAACCTGTAGACTTTAGTGACCCGGCCTTCGGCAGAGTCTTTTATCAATGGTGTGTAAAATGCACGGGAATGATATGTATATCAGTATCGCTTATTATCGCTTATATTTCCAGTAAGGAAAGCTAACAATTCATTAAAAGGACACTTCTAATAATTTACTACATTTATTAGTGATGAAAACATCGTCATTTGCATGGAGAGGTCATAAATATGTACAGGATGTCCCAGTTAACAATCATGCAACAACATTAACAAAAAGCAATGCGTTACTCGAACAAAACCTAGGGCACATTGTTTCCAGTACAGTGGAGTAGCTGCCAGTAATTTTTTCGTTACTGATATTTAATTACATATTTTTAATTACTTATCAAACTCCAGACATACTATAATAATTATCAAAGTGTGAATGATGAGGCATTTGTAGGCACAGCCAAGGGACACCTAACCGCGGTATTTTGAACGACGTACTAATTGCGCACTAATTTTTTCCGACTGATAAATGAACCTTGCGAAATGTGGTGAATACTAAGTGACTGCGCTTCCACCCGCACCATAAAGCAGCACCCCAGAACAGGGTCCTTCAGAGTTAGCCAGAACGAAATGAAAGAAATAAACAAAAAAAAATCACCGCCCAAGCACTCTGCACAGAGGGTTTACCAGCGAAGCTTAAGCGTGTGGCTTCGTTGTTTGTCACTGGGTTAATCGTGACGGTTCATTAAACGACGGCTTGGCAGGCGGCCGGATCCGCGATACGCAGTTGCTGCGTGCGCTCGGCTGAACGAGCCTGTTCTTTTAGCAGGGCTGCAGCATCGGGACGGCATAGGCGAGCTTGTTCCCAGTTCTGCTCACGGCGTTGCTGATCGAAAGCAGCCTGCTCCTGAGTAGTACGTATGAAGCGCGGCCTACCCATTTTGGGGCCGGAGGGACTGCTGCGCGCCCTTGGCTGCTATGGAGAGCAACGACATCACTACTGCGCAGCTAATCGCGCGCCTCTCTATCACTTTCTTTTTTCATGCATTCGCATAGGGTTGCGCAGAAGGAGTTTTCGGCGTACAGGCAATAGACGGAAAGACGGATGAATAGGCTAGCCATATACAGCTTTGTTGTAAAATATCGTTATCGAGCTAGTGCCTTATCTGCCGCGCCTCGGCCTAAGTAACACGTCGCGTTTGGTGTTAGTTGGAAAGCAACTGTGATAGCTCTTGTTCTTAACATAGGTAAACTGCACGGATGGTTTTCTTTTTTTGCCGCAAGACCTATCACCACAAAAGCAAATTGACAACGTCAGTGCCAATGTTTAAAAGTGCGTTTTGTTTCGCCCCAGTCGTGATGCCTTTTTCTAATGAGCAGAAGGTAAAAATAATCCTTGCCTTGGGAGCTGCAAATAACAAGAGGAAAGCCGCAAGTACATATCAGTCATGGTAGCGTGTTGGTAGACCAAGCGCTACGACTATAATCAGATACGATGAAAACCTGAGACAAACCGGCAGCCTAAAGAATCATCGGCATAGGACTCTATCTTTGAGTCCTAGCCTACACGCGGATGTTTTAGCATTTATGGCCTCAAGCCCCCATGCTAGCGTGCGGGATGTGGCCGCCCAGGTACCACTTTCCAAGTCGCCTCTTTGGGGGATTCTAAACGACGGCCTTTCCCCAGTACCACCTCAACGAGCACCAATGCTTGGAAGACAGGGGCCTGCAGAATCGTCTAGATTTCTCGAATTGGGGCCTCAAACAGCCGATGAGTCACCGGACATCTTGAGCAACATCATACGCACAGATGAAGCCAATTTTCACAGAAACGCCCAGGTAAAATTGCATAATGCACACTATTGAAGTTACTACAATGCACACTACGTAAAGCGCAATTGCCACCAGTACCAGTGGTCGTTCAATGTTGGATGCAACATTTGCGCAGGTGCTATAATCAGCTGGTGCTATAATCAGACCCATCTTCTTCGATCACTCACTGTGTAGAAAGCCTTATGTGGACGAAATCGTTGAAGGAGTGGTGGATGAGCTTCTCAGCCAAATCCCGCTGTCACGTCTTCCGCTTCTTTGGTATCAGCAAGATGGAGCACCAGCAGACAGCAGCAGCCAAGCGCGAAACTGGTTGTATGCGACATTTCATGCGCAGCAGATTGGAAGGCATGGGCCTGCAAATTGGCCAGCTAGGTCACCTGACCTAGCTCTCTCCACTCCATTTCTTTCTGTGGGGTTACGAGAAAGACCGTGCTTACATAATCGAGATGGACGTCGGATTAGCTCAAGACAAGGATAATGGATGTCTGTCGTAGAATTTGAGCATCGGTAATCAAGAAAGCCACTGAAGATATGATAAAACGGGCTCATTTTTGCATGGCTGCAGAAGGAGACCTATTTGAACATGCCCTCCAGGAAGCAGCTGGTGTTCAACGGCGCTTATGAATGTATAGATATAAGGACACACTTAAATCTGATGTATTTTTGTTTGTTTGCTTTCGTGCAGGCGTCCCGATTGGCGAATTCGGCTCATTCAGAAGTGCTATATTTACTATCTTGAACGCATCGGTTTTCCCTTTTCTCTACACCTGGGTCGCTTCCCAGTCTGTTTATTTCGCTTTTATTTATTCCCACGACCTTGTTCTTGCAAAACACATACACTCTCGCGAAAAATGAAACCAGAACTTTAATTTGGCTTCGGCCCTAAGCAAGTTTCTGGCGCCAAATATAGCGGCGTGCACACTTTTTCGATCTGGTGCCAGCAAAGCCGGGATCTTGAAACACGCAATGCTTATAACATTGCTTTTTGCGTTTCGGGCGTGGTGAGAGCGGCGCTTCGGCCGCGTTTTCAAGGGGTTTTGTTATCAATGTCATAATAAGTTACGGATAGAGACAGATAATAAATGTGACGTAGAGAGGAACGAATAGCTGCAAAGCCGCTAAACTTGCTGTTGGTGCTCCTACCTTACCATTATCAAGGTGATGCGTTGTATCTTCGGGTTCACGAAAGGCAATGAAGTTGCTTTCACTCAGCTTATTTGAGCACACTCTTTATGTTGCGGGTAGGAGCGTAGCCCTTTCTTTGGTATTTTTAATATTTCGTGAGATTTGTTTGCCAGTTGAAAAAAATTGCACGCAATTAGTCGCTGAAAACACAGCAGTGTGATGTAATTTGGGTGTGTCTGGGAATGCCTACAAGAGCCTCATTGACACTTTGATAATTAGGATAGTTTTTCTCAATTTAGACAATTCCTTGTTATTGTCGAATTAATTTCAGGAAAGAAAGAATTACTGGCGGCTTCTCCACTGTACTGGCAACAGTGTGCACTAGGTTTTCTTCGAGTACCGCAAATGCTCTTTCTTTAAATCTTCGTGCGTGATAATTGGGCAACACTGTATGATTTGCTCAGTAACTGAAATGAGGCCAAGCCGGATTGATTCGAAATCAGGATCAATAGCAGTCATGCGCAGGAGCGCTTGTACTCGGGCTCACAGAAAGATAAAAAAAGAAGACAGAGAGAAGCTGCAGTTTCGGCAGAAAGAAGAAGCAGTATTAGTGATAGCGAAGTATACGACATTTACAAGATGGAAGATTACACCACCGAAAGACGCCAGATACTTCGTGGTGGTAGAGGACCCGGGCTGTGAAATATAGCTGTCTTCTGGTATGTGGTCTTGTATATTCTAACATAAGGCCGTCACTTCAGTGAACAACTCTTCGAGGTCCCATGAAGTTTCTTCAAGTGCAAGAAATTATGTCTGGGCCCTCCAGCAGGTCCTCAGGGCGCTCGAAAGGCAGGGACCCAGCGAGCCGGCAACGGCGACTTCGTAGATGACGTAAACCCTCTCCTTTAAGCCAATGGATTTATTTAAATTGCCTTGTGATAGCTTCTATGACTTTATCGTTAAGGATACTAATCATAACGGTGGTAATCTGATCGGCGCCACGAGCTGTATTGTTCTTGGCTGCCTGGGCTGCCGCAAGAATCTTTTCCTTAGACCCAATCAGGGTCACGAGTGCTCGCCAAAGTGTGCCATCTGTGGCGATGAACACGTAAAGGGCAACAGTTCATGCAGAAAGAAGCTACAGAACATCGCCCCCCGAACTTCTCGAATCGAGCAGCCTCGACAGAAATCGGAGTGGAATAATTCGAAAAAAGACTTCCCTGAAATAGAGCAACAGAGACCCCCCCCGACGGTTCAGCTCGGAACGGGAGGAATGGATGAGTCGAAGGAAGTCCCGATAAATATCACGATCAGGATCAAGGCCAACATCGAGGGCACGCCAAACCAATGCCAACGAACAAGAGGACACCCCTTGGAAACCAAACCTCAAGAGCACCTCGGCCAACAAAAACGACAGGAAAACACCCCGCCCCCCCTCCCCCCCGGACCGGAACCGGAGCAGAAGGAGCAGCTGCCAACCGACCAAACAATCAGGTGAACATGGCGGCGGTCTTGTCTCCCAGTGTTCCAATAACAGACAATCATCAATACAGAAAAATCATTCATGAAAACAAAAACTAACGCAAGAAATTAAACAGCTTCAGATACAAATGGAAGCAGAGCATCAATAATTCCAATTGGCAATAACCTCATTGCAAAAGAAGTTCGGATACACAGTTAAAGCGCTGCAGGCCTCTGGCTCGGCAGTGAACCCTAACGGGCATGAGACACAAATGCTTCCCACGCAAGAAAGGGAAACGGAAGTAGGCGAGAGAAGAGGTGATGAAGTTCTTGGCATCCCCACGCATACGCACAACCTTATAAAATAGATCCAGAACCAAGTCCAAGAAAATAGGAATAGCATTGTGCATCTCCACGATCCTTTAACGAATTTTTTGTCAGGCATCAAATCAGTCATCGGCGAGGAATTAAGAATATAGAAACAATACGTAAACGAGACTGTGGGAGGCTTGCAGAGGGCAATTAATAAGCGTCCTCTTGCTACCCCAATCACCCACAAACCATCAAAGGCGGGTCGGGACGACGCGGAGGCTCTCGTACATCATGGCTCAAACTAAATCGAAAAGTGCAGAACAATTAGAGATATCGCAGTGGAATTGCCGCACTTTTCACAAGCGCGCAGCCGCACTCTAAAATTATATAAACGGTGCACCAATCTGACCAGGTGTAATATGCCTGCAGGAAATTGGGCGCAAAGTGGTCAAGCTGCAAGGATATTACACCCTGCAAAACTCAAATTATTCCCGCGTTGCCACCCTGGTGAGCAGGACTATCGCGGCCAAAGCAGAGCAGATAGAAAATCTTCAGATCAATCATCAGATAATAAGCTTATTCCCTCTAAAAAGAGGCAAGACAAGAACTGTAATACTAAGTTTGTACAGTTCCCCCCAAAACAGGAATGAAGATTTTAGCAAACTCCTTGCGCAGGTTCTTAAAATCTCAGGTACCAAGGACCGCCTCGTGGTGCTGAGATATTTCAACGCTCCCAGCACCGCATGGGGCTACCCAAAAGACGCACCCAAGGGAACGCGTCTCGAACACGCTGCATCCAGGCTGGGGCTGAGCCTGATCACATTGCCCACCATGCCCACCAGGATCGGCAACAGCGTGAGTAGAGACACGTTCCCGGACCTCACTTTCACACGAAGCCTCAGGGACGCCACCTTGACCAACCTAGGTGAAAATCTAGGAAGTGATCACTTCCTCATCAGCATTTCCCTATCGACTCCCAGACTACGCCGGGTGGTGGCGGAAACGACGCTGACAGACTGCACAAAATTCCGACTACACAACCCTCCACCCAATGCCAAACCGGATACCATCGGGGAAGGCCCAATTTCATTAAAGCAGCACATGGGTGGACATCTAAAATGATTGCAAGGACGGTGGAAACACCGGCGGTGGACAGCCACCTCCTAAGCCTGTGGGAAAGCTGGCGTAGTAGTAGTATAAAACATTTATTTAAAAAAAAATCACACTCAGGTCCAGTGGGTGGGTCCCTCAGTCCAGGGCCCCACTGGCGATCGCGGCACGCCGGGCTTGGTCGAGAAGGGCCAGTTGGTCCTCCCGCACCGTGCTGGCTAGCCGCACCTCCCACTGCCTAATGTTGAAATTTTGCCCCATAAGGGGTGATTGGATTTCTTGTGGCCGACTCTGGCACGACCATGTGATATGGTCAAGAGATGGCCGCCCTCCGCACCAAGGGCAAGTGTTGGGATACCGGGTGGGGTGTATGTGGTGTAGTAGGAGTAGGTGTGGGTATGTACGGGTTTGTAGTCGGCGCCAGTCCCGCATTTGCGCTGAGTCCAAGGATGTGTCTGGAAAGCTATACCGTTGCCTTCCTCGTCTCTGTGCCTCCAAGATATCTTTTGCTGTGATCGGAGATTCTACGAGAGTGCGTTCCGTCGCTCGGATGCTATATTCTCGAGCGAGGCGGTCCGCCCTCTCGTTACCGCTCACTCCGGCGTGCGCCGGACACCACGTAATAGCGTGGTGTTCCGTGAGATTTCTTCCTAGGATTTTGACGGTGAGTTTGGGCAGGGTGCCTGCCATGAAAAGGCGACATGCCCACTGCGAGTCGGTTAGTATTACCGCAGAACGTGCTCTATTTTCAGCGTCACGTATAGCCAGAGCCACCGCAGTAGCCTCTGCTGTGGCCACCGACCCTGTTCTGACTGTTGCGGAAATAGTAGTTTGTGCGTTTGTGGCTACCACAGTGAAAGTTTTGCTATCCTGTTTGCACGCGTCCGTGTAATAAACCTCCGGATTTCTACCGAACCTGCGTTCGAGTGTCCTGGCCCGTGCAAGGCGCCGTTGTCTGTGGTATTTCTCGCTCATGTTTTTAGGGATTGGGGACACAGAGATCTGCGCTCGTATGTTCGGTGGGAGTAGTTCTGTTTGGTCGTTACAATGTGCCGGTCTGAGTCGATACCCTAATCGACGGAGAAGTGTTCGACCTTGCTCCGTGGAATTGAGCCTTTCTCGTTGTGCGATCAGTGTTGCAGCCACGAGTTCTTCAAACGTGTTGCTAATACCCATTGCATTAAAAAGGGTCGTGCTAGTGCAAATCGGTAGACCAAGCGCCGCCTTATAAGCTGTGCGTATAAGGGTGTTTATTTTAGTTTCCTCTGAGTTTGAGACTTTTTGGAAAGGAAGGCCAAAGGTTACACGGCTTATGATAAATGCCTGTACGAGCCTTATCGTCTCTTCCTCCTTGAAGCCTTTTCTGTTTCTTGCTGCTCTGTTTATCATTCTAGACACGCTGTTAACCGTTTTCCGGAGGTTTGCGATCGTGTGCCCTACTGCTCCATTTTCCTGTATCCATAGTCCTAGTATCCGAGCTTTAGATACCTCCTGTATAGTTTGACCTCCCAGAGCAAGCTTTATCGGAAGTCTATCGTCCTTTCGTGTATAAGGCGCTCTTACTCGGATTAGTTCGGACTTCTCCGGGGCGCAATTCATGCCAGCTTGTGTTACATGATCCTCAACAATGCCAATTGCCTTCTGGAGGGTTTCCTGACGTTCCCCTAGAGATCCCTTTGCGGTCCAGAGAGTTACGTCGTCCGCGTAAATCGCATGTCCTAAGTTTGGGATCCGTTGTAGTTTCACTGCTAGTCCTTTCATCCCTATATTGAAAAGTAGCGGTGAAAGAATTGAACGTTGCGGCGTTCCTCTTTTGGGGGTCTGTGGAACATCTGAGCGGGTGGATCCTAGCCCTATCGTGGCTGTGCGGTTGTCTAGAAAGGATTTTATGTATTCATAAGTACGCTGTCCGCAGTGCATGTTCGATAGTTCCGTTAAAATGCTTTCGTGCGAGATGGTATCGAAAGCTTTTTGGATATCTAATGCTACTATGAATCTGTCTGCATTTCCTCTCTCTGTGTTTAATACTTCTTCTTTCAGTAGGAGAAACACGTCCTGTACCGACATATGCTGTCTAAAGCCGAACATAGTTTCCGGGAAAAGGTTGTTGTTTTCTATGTACCTAGTGAGTCTCATCTGTATAACCTTTTCAAAAAGCTTACCCAGACATGAGGTAAGGGATATGGGTCGGAGGTTTTTTATGTCCCTCGGTTTCCCTGGTTTCGGTATTAGAATTATCTCTGCATGCTTCCATGCCTGTGGGATTTGACCTCCTTCAGTCCATACATGTTTGTTAAAAAGATCTGTTAGCCCTGTTAAAGCATTGAGGCTAAGATTGCGAATCATGGCGTTTGTTATTTTGTCCGGTCCAGGCGCCGTATTTTTCTTGAAAGTTTGCGCTGCCGCGAAAACCTCTGCCACCGATATAGAGGCATCTAGCTCCTCATTGTTCCTTCCTAAATATGTGGGAGTATCATGGTTTTGCGTGGAATTTGCTCCTATATACAGGTCTTCTAGTGTGTGTAGGAGATGGGTGTCAGCGTCTCGAAATTCGCATTCAAGCAATCGCAGATCTCGGTTCGTCGCTGTTTTTGTACTTGCAGGATCTATCATGCTTCTCAAAATGGCCCATGTATTTTTTGTGTGTAAGGTTCCTTGTAGAGATTCACAGAATTGGTGCCAATTATTGTTTTCTAGTGTTTGTGCATAAGCATTAGCCTCCTGTGTTGGTTGAGCTATACGTATTTTGAGCTTTCTATTTAATCTTTGTCTTTTCCATCGTCTCGTCAGGCTTCTGCGTGCTTCCCATAAATGTATGAGGCGGCTGTCTACCGCTGTTATATCCGATGTTGTAGCAATCTCCCTCGTTGCTCTTTCGTGTGTTTCGCGTATTTGCTCCACCCAGGTTTCAATATCTTCTGGGAAAATGAGCTGCTCTTGTTTATCTCGATATACAGTCCAGTCTGTAATGCAAGCCCTCCCTAGGGAGCGACGGATTTTGGGGGAATTGATACCTATCGAGACAATGTTATGGTCACTGCCCAAATTTTCCTCCAAATTTGTCCACCGCGTCTCCCCTGGATGGCTCGAGAAAGCTAGATCTGGGGTTGTATCCGCCGCTACACTATTGCCTAAACGTGTGTAACACCCCGGTATTGTAATGAGTTCTAACCCGTATCGATCTGTCGTCTCAACTAGTGATTTTCCCTTCACTGAGTCTTTGTTGTAACCCCAGGCGGAGTGTGGTGCATTGAAGTCACCAACCACTAGCAGCTTGTCTTTTCGCTCCATGTCTGATATTGCATAAATTAGTAGGGTATCGAAGCATGGTGCTCGCTCTCGAGGAGGACTGTATATATTTACGATTACAGTCTTGGCTTTATTTCTTTTGCATGGCCACACCGTTAGTATTTGATGCTGTGTTTCGTGCTGTGGCATATACGTGACGCTGAGGGCCAGGTTTTTTCTCGCAAAGCTGGCGACCCTAGGATAATCAGGATTGGAATACGTCTCGTATCCTTTTAGTTTTTGTGTAATTTGCCCAATTTCTTGTAGGCATATAATGTCGGGTAGGACTGGCGCTGACTGTATATATTGTGCAAGGGCAGCATGTTTGTTACGTAACGTACGGCAATTCCACTGCCATACCTCAAGGTTTTCAGTGTTTCTGTGTGTCGTGTCAGCCATGAATGGTACTATCGCTATCCGTCGTCTCTATCACTTTAGGACTACGGGTAGGTGCTCCTGGGCTATCATTAATGCGTTTTCGTGTGGTTACTTTGATGCAGCTTAGGGAGTCGTCTACGTGTCTCTTAAGAGCACGCAATTCTGCGAACATTATCTGTACTTGATGTGTGATTGTTTCCAGCTGCTTGCCTATGGGCTCTTCTGGTTTTGGTGTCGGTTTACTAACATGTGTTGTAGACGCTTCTTTTGTTTTGTTTGCGAGGTCGCGTATTGTTTGCTTAAGGGCAGCCATCTCTTTCTTCAATTCTGCCAGACTGGCTTTCAGTGATCTATTTTCTTCGATAAGTTTCTGATCCGCTACCGATTTGTGATTCGCATGATGTTGTGCAGTGGGAGCTGCAACTTGTGCCCAGCTTACCTTTGGTGCCGCCATTTGTGGTTGGCCAATGGTTTCCCTGGACTGAGGGTGTTGAGGTGTTGCGTTCTTCATCTTGGACTTCTCTGGTCCCCGCCCGGTTACTTGACGGTGTACTTCCGGGAAATTTTCCTGGTCGAAGGGAATAGATCCTTCCGAGGTATATCCGTGCTCTTCTTCCTCCGACTCGAACCACCTTTGTTTACGCTTGAGGCTGCGTTCCTTTGATGGCTTCCATTCTTGGCGTCCTGACGACGGTTCTGGTCGGCGGACCGGTTTTAGACGCTTTCTGCAGCTTCGGTCCCCCGTTAGGTGGGCTTCACCGCATGAGGCACACTTCGGGTTACATTAGTGTCCGTCTGCAGGATCTGCCGTTCCACAAATCCTACACACACACAGTTCCGGTTGTGGGCACACATCAGTTCTGTGACCCACCCTTTGACATGTTTTGCAGTCTTGCACTGTATTTCGATACGGATAGCAGGCCATTTCGCCTCCCTCGTAGTACACATATCTTGGTACTAGGTTTCCGAAGAATACAATGACGGCACTCTTAGTGTCCCCCAGCATTCGCGCGTGAGCGACTTCCACATTCAGCGTGCGCACTCTGATTTTCGATTTAAGGACGTCTGAGGGCGTATGTGGGGTGAGTCCATGGATTACCCCCCGAACTGCTCCGTCCCCCAGAGCTACATACGCTTTCACCGCATGGGGTTTTCCATTTATCTTGAGTGATGTAATCTGGCGCAATGTGTTTGCGACTTCCTTTTCTGGGGTTGAAACAATTACAATGTTCGATCCAGGCTTAATACGTAGCAGAAACTGCTCACCTTGGATCTTTTCATTGCAAGCCTCTATAATAGCACGGGCCATCACGGGAGTTGTAATTGCTCGAAGCGGGAGTCCTTGATGCGGTCTCACAATGACCTTGAAATCGTCCTTTGGCAAGGGTGGTAGTTTCTTCCCGTTGCGTCTCGTGCGAAATCTTGGCTTGTCTGCGTTCTTTGGAGATTCGTTCTTCCGGTGCTCCTGCGCACGTTCTCTCCGTTGCATTTTTCTTTCCCTGACGGACACAACTGTGGTCCATCCCTCTTGGGCGTCTTGAATGCGTTTGTCCGTCGCATTCTCACCGCTGTTGATGGTGGATGGTGATGGGCTTATCCCTGCGTCGGTGGCCATCGCCTGGTGCGGTCGGATGTCCGTGCAATCCATGTGCTCTTCGGTGTTGGAATCATGGCTGGTCGAGGCTCTTCCCGCTGAACCGCTTTTCGCACAACGCGCAGGAGTTTGAGACGCCATCTGCGTCGGCGTCGCGGCAGTGGCGGAGTCGCAGCCGGCGTCGCGGCTGCCGCCGCTCGCTACTCGTCGGTAGGCCTACACTGGCTCACTTGTGGAGGTAGCAATCCCTTGGTCGTATTTCCATGAAAAATGGTCCAAGGGCCAAAATTCTGGCCTCCCTGGCTGCCGCTTGACTTCCCGGAAACGATGAGGTGCACTTTTCGTAGGTTCGAAGAACTGGACCACACGAAAAACATGGAAATTGCGGAGCGTGATGCGAGTGCGTCCACACTCCTCGATGCCTTGGACGCGTCCAAGCTGGCGTAAGCTGCGGAAAAGGTGGCAAAAACAACGTTTGAACAGGAACCTCCTGCACAGGATCGCAGCTCTGGCAGAGGAAGCAAATCAATATGCCAGTAAGTTGGCAACTGAGGACTGCATCTAGTTTTGCAGTTCGCTACAAGACACACTGAGCACCCCAAAAACCTGGGCCATCTTGAGGAATATGCTCGACCCGGGTAAGTTCAAATCCGCGACCAGCAGAACATTGCAAAGGATCGCGGAGGAATTTCCAGGCATGAATAAAGCATTAACAGAGGCTCTCAAGGAAAGATACGTAGGAGGGAACGCAATGCAGTCAACACGCCGGAAAGAACATTTCACAAACGCGACTATGGTACTGTTCCATTCCCACACGTAAGCGCTCCTAAGTGTCTCTGCCAAATTTGTAGTGGTCGAATTATTTTTTCTTACGTACATACTGCATTTTATTGCGATAGCAATTATATGCACACTCCAGGTGGATTTCTTCCATCGGCGTCGCCGTGATGTTTAGTATGAGTGAAGGCATGTGAGGGTGAGCCGGCGAACGCGGTTCAATCTTGTGTGCGCGAGCGATGAAAGCGGCCCGGATGCGTGCCCTCTCCTGTGGCGCGCGAGGCATGCGGGTGAGGCAAGGGAGGAGGGGCGTTGTTCTCGAGCGGCTGATACGTAGCAGACGGGTTGAAGTCTGGGCCAATTGGTACATACATGAAGGAAAAAACCAGTAAAAAAAACTCAAAGGACTTTGTGTTTTTTGACTGGTTTTTTCCTTCAAATGATACGTAGCCTCGATGTCCTCTTCTCCTGCCGCTCTGTACAGAGTGGACACTACCGCGGGGTCTACGACGCCGTTGGCCACGAGAATCGTGGAGCCCGTAGTAGAAGTCTTTGGCGAACGCCGTAGGGGAGCGTTGCTGGTGCTCGTGTGCCTCGAAAGTAAGTTTTCTTTTGGGCAAAACAAATGCAAGGTTTGTTCGCAAGATAAGGTAAAAGGAGGGCGTAAACCTCCTCACTAAGGCCTTTACCTCGCTGCAGCAGCAGAAGTAGCAGCTTATTAGTAAAACCAAATAAGACAGAAAACATGAAAACTATTTACAGCAACATTTTCAGCACATTGCAAAGTATAGACTGTTTGCAAAATAGCAAGAAATAAATAAATACCGCAACGCAGAAAATAAGAAAATTCTGTTACTAAGAAGTTATAGATTCTGAATATAACATTTATAACATCAATATTGGCATCAAATAACTTAAAACTGCGTTAACATTCGTTAAACATATTATGATCAGAAAATAGCATGTGTTACATTGCATATATAAATTTGTGAATTGTTCTACAATTTATAGATTCGTCAACTATTGCTACGCCGCGATTCCTAACTCTAGCGTTTTCGCTGTCATCGAGCTATGTGTGTTCATGTTTACCTGTGCGCGCGTGACACCATGCTGGTTAATTCAGGTAAAACATGTTGACGGGCTAGTTGGTTTGAATCCATGACAGAATGTGTAAGTGCGACTGAGCAAGCGTGTAGAAAGAAGCAGATACACAAGGACAGCGCTGTCTCTGTGTGCCTGTTTCTTTCTACGTCCTCGTTTGAGTCACGTTTACGCATTCTACCATTGTTAGTTTAGTTAGTCAGCGAATGTTTACAAGTTTAAAAGGCCCTTAAAACTACTATCCTTGCTTTGTATGGCTATCTACTAATTTGCTATTGCAATCGGTGCTTCGCCTTTCCGGCGGAACTGCCAAATTTTTCCAGACCATCCGGGGATAAGGCTTTCGCCTTACTAATGCCATGCACTATCGACGCTGTTGTTTAGATTGCGCTGAATTTACACGGTAAGTGAATTAAACTTCCCCCTCCACAACTAGAAACCGAAATACTTTGCTGCCATTTTATTGCAAAGTGCTGTCGGCACTCGCAAATTTTGAGCGTTGAGCGGATATGGTAAGAAGGACATATATTACCAGTGACCATTTCACCGTGGTTATATTTGAACTGCACAATTATTTCTCTTCATCAAAAATGTTCGTACTTGAGGCAAAGTGCACCGTTCACTAACTAAGCCAGTTCGCTAGGCCTAATTTCTGGTTGAAGGAATTAATATCGACTTTAACTCGGCACAAGCCACTGGCGGATGCTGAAGTTGTGTTTTTCAGCTTCAGAAGCCTATTGGTGTTCTTTTTCAGTAAACGCTAGAGGAATACCACTGTCAACATTGTCACAGCTGCAATTATGGCGGCATAATTCCGACCAAGCCGCGCCGTGGCGTCCGTTCGAACGACTATATCATTGCCGTCTCTTGACTAGAAATTAATATTATAGCCGGTAGACTAGTTGTCTACAGAAACCAGGCTAAGCTGGGATGATTATTGAGTAATATTGTTTTTAAAGTTCAGGACCACAGTTAGTGAAGCTGCCGTATGAAACGACACCTCGTGTTATGGGACGTCAATACAATAAAATTAGTACAATTGACGAAGACAACCTTGTGTGTATTCTGATGTGAATGGCTGTTGTGAAGCTAATGCTTAAACACATCTTGACTTCATCCCTAATGCATCACAAACACATAAAGACCGCTTAGTTCTCAGTCACGAGAACTTGTATGCAACTTGAAGTGAATGCTGGTGTGAGGTAAATGGTAAAGTACCTATGACCTTACTCATAACGCACCTCACATAATGTGCGCCTAGTTCTCCGTAAAGAAACTATTTTCTGTATTATCAAGTGAATGCTTTTTGTGAAGTCAGTGGTGAAGCACACATGGCTTTGTTTCCAATGCACCACACGTAAAGCATGCTAATATCTCAACAAAAACGAAAAAAAGAACGTGTGTCTATTATCGCGTTAGTGGTTGTTGTAAAGTCAGTGATAAAACAAATATGGCTTCACTCACGACGCAGGGCCCAGACGGTCTGCTTAGTTTTCCTAAAAAAAGAAATAACTTTTTTGTGTTTTCTCGAATGAATGCTTCTTGTGAAGTCAATGCTGAAGCACATTATGACTTTACACATAATTTGTTACACAAAGAATCCACGTACTTTACCATGAATAAAACATGATGTCTATTGTGAAGCGAATGCACCTGATTTATGTCCTTGATTCGTAAGGATACAATTACGAACTCATCGCTCATCGGGCATACAAAACATAGTTTCGTAAAGGTAAGCTTGAACTTGCAAATTCAGTTCCAAAACATCAAGCACTATAGATAGGCTCAAAAATACACATCATGGAAATAGACAAACACGTCGATGTCCGTGTTAAACAAGGTATTCTTGCGCCTAACTGTTCAGCTACGCCACATACCTTCTATTCAAGAAGGAAAAAGAAGGCCGAGATGCTTGCTTCTTTACGTATTACCGGATGCCAGCTGAACTCCATAACGGCGTTCGACTACCAACCAATTCCATACATTGAGGATATCATTCACGAATTGCAAAATGCCATTTGTCTGATTACGTCGGATGCAGCGTCTGCATAAGGGCTGGTCCGAACGCCATCACGAGTGCACAAAACAATTACGAAAGAACTCATCTCACGTGAACTGTCGACAAGAATGGGATTAGCATTAGAGCAAAGTATCGACGCACCACTCATGACTTCGAGCGTACCGGAATCTTGGAAAAACGCTAACATAATCCTAATCCATAAGAAAGGGGACGCCAAAGACTTGAAAAATTATAGACCGATCAGCTTACTGTCCGTTGCCTACAAAGTATTTACTAAGGTAATTGCAAATAGAATCAGGAACACCTTAGTCTTCCGTCAACCAAAGGACCAGGCAGGATTCCGTAAACGCTACTCAACAATAGACCATATTCACACTGTCAATCAGGTGATAAAAAAAATGTGCGGAATATAACCAACCTTTATATATAGCTTTCATTGATTACGAGAAAGCGTTTGATTCAGCCGAAACTTCAGCAGTCATGGAGGCATTGCGGAATCAGGGTGTAGACGAGCCGTATGTAAAAATACTGAAAGATATCTATAGCGGCTCCACAGCCACCGTAGTCCTCCATAAAGAAAGCAACAAAATCCCAATAAAGAAAGGCGGCAGGCAGGGAGATACGATCTCTCCAATGCTATTCACAGCGTGTTTACAGGAAGTATTCAGAGACTTGGATTGGGAAGAATTGGGGATTAGAGTTAATGGAGAATACCTTAGTAACTTGCGATTCGCTGATGATATTGCTTTACTTAGTAACTCAGGGGACCAGCTGGAATGCATGCTCACTGACCTGGAGAGGCAAAGCCGAAGGGTGGGTCTCAAAATTAATTTGCAGAAAACTAAAGTAATGTTTAACAACCTCGGAAGAGAACAGCAGTTTACGATAGGTAGTGAGGCACTAGAAGTGGTAAGGGAATACATGTACTTAGGACAGGTAGTGACTGCGGATCCGGGTCATGAGACTGAAATAAGCAGAATTAGAATGGGCTGGGGCGCGTTTGGCAGGCATTCTCAGATCATGAACAGCAGGTTGCCATTATGCCTTAAAAGAAATGTTTATAACAGCTGTGTCTTACCAGTACTCACGTACGGGTCAGAAACCTGGTGGCTTACGAAAAGGGTTCTACTTAAATTGAGGACGACGCAACGAGCTATGGAAAGAAGAATGATAGGTGTAACGTTAAGGGATAAGAAAAGAGCTGATTTGGTGAGGGAAAAACGCGAGTTAATGCTATCTTAGTCGAAATCAAGAAAAAGAAATGGGCATGGGCAGGACACGTAATGAGGAGGGAAGATAACCGAGGGTCATTAAGAGTTACGGAATGGATTCCAAGGGAAGGGAAGCGTAGCAGAGGGCGGCAGAAAGTTAGGTGGGCGGATGAGATTAAGAAGTTTGCAGGGACAACATGGCCACTATTAGTAGATGACCGGGGTAGTTGGAGAAGTATAGGAGAGGCCTTTGCCCTGCAGTGGGCGTAACCAGGCTGATGATGATGATGATCGACACACCATATTCCTGAAGACATTTTATTTAACATTTGTGGTAGTCACTGTGAGACGTCGGTTACATTGGCATCATGTGATATACACCGGTAGCGTTCAGAGAAGCATAGGTTATCCAGTGGAATGCCAGAGGCCTTAGATGTCGGATTCCTGATTTTCGTCTGTATGTATACGCGAGCCGCTTCTCAATCATCGTAATCTGTGAATTGAAATTATCAAACCCAACCCAGCTATCCGGCTTGAGTCAATTATCTCCTCAAGCTACTGCGAAAGCAGCAAGGTCTTTCCGTTTATTCATCGGGAGCTTAGCTACGCTGTTCAGCATGTGTTGCCTCTTGATGAAACCCAGTATGTCGCCTTGATTGTTAAGAAGAAAAAGCTAGCGTTCATACTAGTGGGTACCTACTTATCCCCTTCAACACGGTTTGATAGCAAGACTAGAAGACATCTTGACAGCAGCTCCTGGTCCATGGACTGTCACAGGAGATTTTAACGCCTATCACATTATTTGGGGAAACTCCAAAATTAACGCAAAGGGCCGGCGACTGGATTCACTTGTAGCTGATTATGTATTCTCCCTGCTTAACGATGGGAGCCCTACATTTCTACGAAGCCCGCCGTGAAGCAGCTGCTTAGAGTCGGCGTTTGGGACACGTCACTTCGCTGCTCCTGTCAAGTGGTTTTTAGACATTGAGAGACATGGGAGTGTTCATATTCCCAGTGGCCTTAAGATCAAAGGGCTGGCCAGCTTTCATTCGCCGAGTTGAACCCGGCGAATTAATTGGGTCTTGTCGTAAAAAGCTTGTCGTATTAAAAGCTTGTCGTAAGGGCATCCTTTCTGGCTTTCGACAAGCGATCAAGGAAGCAACGCAGAATGCGATGTGCACGCTGACATGTGCTCCAATGTTCTCAGAATGCGACGTGCAGTTGAAGCTACTCCGTGCGATTCGTCGGCCTGCGCAGCGTAGATATCGACGTACAAGGTATATCCATGGTCTAAGAATAGCCACCCGCCGTGGTTGCTCAGTGGCTATGGTGTTGGGCTGCTGAGCACGAGGTCGCGGGATCGAATCCCGGCCACGGCGGCCGCATTTCGATGGGGGCGAAATGCGAAAACACCCGTGTGCTTAGATTTAGGTGCACGTTAAAGAACCCCAGGTGGTCAAAAATTCCGGAGTCCTCCACTACGGCGTGCCTCATAATCAGAAAGTGGTTTTGGCACGTAAAACCCCAAATATTATTATTATTATTAAGAATAGCCAGACGTACGCCAAAGAAGATCCAGTGCCGAATGGACAAACTGGAGTCCCAACGGCAGGCAAAAAACTGTGAATCCCTAGACCCGCCTAAAATCTGTTTCTGACATACACAAAAGTGTGCTAGGCCTACCTGTACTTCCCGAACAACGCCTGCCATTCAAAGCCCTGGCGCTTTTGCGATGCGAATGCAGGAAGACGGCCGGTCTATCACTGCACACGAGCTCCCTTGGTGCGGGTACCATTATGCCGCATTCACGGGATTCACGTATGCAGCTGCCTTTCACCGCTGTGGAGCTCGATGCGGCTGTTGCTTTGTGTAATCGGTCATCGTCGCCTGGACAAGATGGCATATTGTACTGCATCTTGTGCCATCTGGGTGAGCGATCACGAAGTGTATTGCTAGATCTATTCAATGAATGCTGGCGATATGGAAACATACCTCAAGTATCGAACACAGGCCGTCGGTTACCACTCCTTAATACTGGCAAGTCACCACTAGAGATCACGTCATACCGGCCAATCGCGCTGGCCGCTTGCGTAGGGAAGGGGATGGAACGCATGATCCTTGCCAGACTGGAGTTGTACTTGGAAGGCTACAAACGTTATTCAAACGCTATGGCCCGTTGGCGACGTCTCCGCAGTTTCATTTATAATGTTGTCGATCTGGTCACTTACGTCAAACATCAAAAGAGATATTAACGATTATCTGTTTCCATGTTTCTGTACGTAAAAGCAGCTTTTTCAATGTTACTCTGTTACTCATCGTGCTTTGCTTGACACTCTTGAATCGGTTGGTTTTGGTGGTCGAGTGCGCCGGTAGACCCGCAACTACTTACACATCAGGTATTTTTATGTGCTGACCGATAGCGGTCCGACCTCTAATTACTACATGCAACATGGTGTTCCCCACGGTAGCGTCTTGATTCATCTTATTACTGTTGGTCTCGTGGAACGTATACCAAGTGCTGTCCAGATATCAATGTACGCCGACGGCATATGCGTGTGGACATCAGGGGTAGCGCACCCTTAGGTGCGCACGAGGCTTCATAAAGCCATGACTTCAATATCGGCATGTCTTGGCGAACAAGGTCTCCTGATTTCACCTGAGAAACGTGCACTGGTCGCGTTTACGCGGAAGCCAATGACGTCCTATGCCATGTTTATCAACGAAAAAACTATGTTACGCCAGCACGCACAGATTTTAGGGGTGATGATTATTCGAGGCCTCAGCTTGAGTCCCCATGTGGCCTACCTGAAGAAATGCCTAACGGCCAGTTGAGCCCTTTTCAAATTTATTGGCCGGAAAACGTGGGTTACGTGAGTACATGCGATGTTTCTCGGGTATATGAGGTACAGCTTACCTGTACTGAGCCATACCTGCAGAAGTGACATCCACACAATCGAGAGTGCACAAGCGCAGGCACTCAGGTTTCGTCTTGGATTGTGGCGTTGCACGTCAACAGGTGAGACAATTGCCATAGCTCGCGCCCCTTTCCCCCACCTTGCCGCGCTGCCAAAAGACAGGCCCAGTGCCTCTTTTTGCAACAATATATCGGCGCACCGTGATTACCTCCCTAGAGATTACGCGCCTGCTGAGAGGCTCCTAGCACCTTCTTGGTGTTTGGCTCGACCCTAAGTTCAACTCTCAGTATCGGGAATTCGAACGAAAGCAGGATTTTCGCCGCCAGCTCTCGAGCAGCTATCTCTCCTCATGCTGCACAAGACATACAAGGACCATCTCCAGATTTACACTGATGGCTCGACAATTGCGGTCGGATATACAGGAGCTGTGTTTTTTGCCGAGAAGTCCGTGGCCATTCAGTTTAAGATATTTCACCGGACAACGTCGACTGCTGCGGAGTTTGCTGTACTTCGCAGTGCACTTCGCGTGATGCATCAAGATCTACAACCAAGATGGAGCATATTCACTCACTTGAAAGCAGCCCTGCATTATTTGCTATCCGCTCTACGTTGTAGACCACAAGACCAACTTGGGCTAAAACTAAGGCAGCTATATCACCAGCTAGCAGAGAAAGAACATGACAACGTTTCAGTGGCTCCCAGGCCAATGCGCCTCCAGGGCGGCGAAAACGCCGATGAAGCTGCTAGAAGGGCTAACAAAGATGCCGTGAAAGAACCCATCTGGCTATGAAAAAACTGACGCAGCAACAAAGCTCCGCATACTAGCGCATGATGCCACATGATCCATATGGAAGACGCTAACTTTCCGACATACTCGACTGCACTGCCTGGGCCCATCCCACCGGCTACGCATTCCACCTTGACTATCCCGAATCGAGGCATCTGTTTCCTGCCGACTACGGATAGGAATGTCTTTTGATTGCGGCATCGGAATGACTAACAGTTCTGCCTGTGATAGTTGCGGCAGCGAGGAAACAATCAAACATATCCTCTGTTGTCCTCTGCACAGCTTCCAGAGACAGTCGCTCGTGACGCTGTAGGCACGCCTCGATGACTGGCCGCTATCTGAGCAGACGATCTGAGTTCCCGCTGATGCAATCTTCACACCAGGGGCGCTATAACGTAAAACTATTCCAAACTTTCTATTTCCATTCTGTCATGAGCCCTCCGCGATTGGTCAAATACTTTTTTGGAGCACCCCCACTTCACCTGTCTGCCACAAGACGTCACGCAAGCCGCGATAGCTCCCCATCTGATATGACGTGTACACACTGATTAGACATGATTCATCCGAACGAAAGAAAAATAGTTATTTCTGATTCGACGCCTTTTCTCTGTTACCCATCGGCTATTGGTCAAAAGTTTCGGGCTGCACCCACTTCACCTGCCTGTCACGTGACGTCCCAAAACCGCAGAAACTCACAGCGTCAAAGTGACGTGAACGCGTTAATGATGCATTAATATGCCGAACAAAACTGAATTTTCTTCTGAATAGCTGCAGGCTCTCCCATTCCGAAAGGAATAAAAGATGACTGGCGCCGATCGCTCAGGCACTGGCTACTCGTACCCGCCGGAGAGCATGGGTTTATTTATGTGTAATAAAGCTTTTTCCGTATCCGCGTAACATTTCCTAGCCCTTTCGGCACGTGTACAACCTCGTTCTGCCAACTATTCTTTGCAGAGGATCCGTTTTAGAGTGCTTCTTAAGCTTGCGTTGCAAGCCGCCGCTATTGTCGACGAGCCACCGCAAGCTGAGTAATGGAGAGCGGACCAATCGCAGACGCCGACACCACCCTCTTCATGCGGTTATCGATTTTCAGTGCAGTGGCTTTCCCCCATCGAATCCCTCTGTGCTAGAGTTAGCTCATCGCCTCTTATGAGCCAATTAGATAAGACAAGGCGCTCAGTATAGGCAATATTATTCCTTTTTGAAGCAAAGAAAAGTGGCCTCCTCTGAATGAGGAGAGCGCTCGATTGGTCTGTTCAGAGAACCCTTTGGGTGACCACCCGATGTTTGCGTCGGCGGTTACGCAAATTGGACTTCAGGAGATTCGAATAAAAACATATTGGAATAGTTTTACGTTATAGGGCCCCCGAAGGCGGTAAAAGTGCTACTGAGGTTTCCCCAGTCAAGCGACCTGCTTGAACGTCTGTGAAACTCCTGCGTACCTGTGTGTGTGTGTTTGTCTTTCTTTTTACCTCTCCCACTCTTTTTATGCGTTTGCACTTTTTTCTCTTTTTTAAACCTCTTTCTGTCTCCCCATACCCCTTCTCCAGCGCAGGGTATTAAAGTGGATATCTATCTTGCGGTTAACCTCCCTTTCTTCTTCAGCTCTTTTCTCTCTCTCTCTCTCACCGGTATCGTGTCACTTTGCTATGCCACTCAATTGTCAAGACCATTCATGAGCATGACATTATGACGACGATTGTAACGCGGGTGCATTGACGACAATAGAATGACGAAGTACTGACGCCCATCGAACGACAAAAGCGGTATGGTGGCGAGGGCATCACGGCAATGAGATAACGATTCTTTCAGTTTACGATGATATAATGATGATTAAACGACGTCACCGTGACGATGACATGAGAACAATGGGATGATGGCGATTGCGTGATGATGATGATGTCGTTACGACGACGGTATGACGACAACCGGATAACAGAGATGGAATGACGATGACGCATTGCGGACGATGACATGAAAAAGTTATGAGGACAATGCGATGAACACGACTGTATGACGACTATTGCGCTACTACGATTATATCACGGATCCTGTATGACGACGACGCCAAGACGAGAGCCGTGTGATGAAGCTGCAGTAACGACAATGGAATGACTAGGAACGCACCACGACGGCGGTGTGACAACAAATGCTTGATGACTGTACAACGATGACGGCGTGAAAACTTTATGGGGACAATCGAATGAAAAAGGTGTACTGACGACGATGCAACGACCGCTACGGCATCATTATCAGCTATGGTGTTGGGCTGCTGAGCACGAGGTCGCGGGATCAAATCCCGGCCACGGCGGCCGCACTTCGATGGGGGCGAAATGCGAAAACGCCCGTGTGCTTAGATTTAGGTGCACGTTAAAGAACCCCAGGTGGTCAAAATTTCCGGAGTCCTCCACTACGGCGTGCCTCATAATCAGAAAGTGGTTTTGGCACGTAAAACCCCAAATATTATTATTATCATTATCAGGAGCATATACTATTAGATCTTGCCGTTAGGTACCGGAGTTGGCCGACATTGAGAAGGATTTTGAGAACTGAAGGTTTATTGACATTATTTACAGTAATAACACAAAGTAATGAACAGTCATAAAGTCATCGTAGGCCGGCCGCAAATCGGATGCTACAGCCCGTGGCAAGAAGAACGAAAAAACTCTTCTCCCTGTCTCTCGCTTTTAACCCATTTGGTCTCTCGAGGTCACGTCATATTCGGCCAATCGTTGAGCCAGCTCAGGCGTCATTTGCCTCCAGTAGTAGGCGCCCGTGCAAGTGCCGTCACATTCGGCAAAGGGACGCTCCAACGGCTCCATTGTCCGACGGCTTTCTTGCCTCCGGCGTCACCTCCTCACCTGGAAGCGCTCAGCTGGAGGAGACGGGTTGTTCTCGAGCGACCTTCCAGCGCCGCAAAACAGCTTTGCTCGGGACCATGATCAACTACCTGGAACCATGCCAGTCTCCCGTTGCACTTTCGGGAAGAGTCAAGCAGGGGGAGACAATGGCCCGAAGTGCGACGCATGAAGTGGGGGTCGCCAACCTGTCTGACGGGTCTGGTAACGTGGTCGATGCTACCCGGCGCACCATACTTGGTATGGGACGGCGATTGGAAGTGGTCAGTGAACTTGAGTGATGCCAGGAAAAGGGTCCGTATCCAGCAATACCCAGCGGCCCAAACTATTACAGAACTTTGGACACAAGGTCAGCGTCGAGGGCCTGATGACGATGACATGACGAGAGTGCGATCACGAAGTTGGAATGACGACGATAGAACCACCGCGAAGGCATCACGGCCACGTTGTAGTATCTATCTATCTATCTATCTATCTATCTATCTATCTATCTATCTATCTATCTATCTATCTATCTATCTATCTATCTATCTGTCTATCTGTCTATCTATCTATCTATTTATCTATTTATCTATCTATCTATCTATCTATCTATCTATCTATCTATCTATCTATCTATCTATCTATCTATCTATCTATCTGTCTGTCTGTCTGTCTGTCTGTCTGTCTGTCTGTCTGTCTGTCTGTGTCTATCTATCTATCTATCTATCTATCTATCTATCTATCTATCTATCTATCTATCTATCTATCTATCTATCTATCTATCTATCTATCTATCTGTCTGTCTGTCTGTCTGTCTGTCTGTCTGTCTGTCTGTCTGTCTGTCTGTCTGTCTGTCTGTCTGTCTGTCTGTCATTCCTCCCATCATAGAAATGCATTTGTTAAAGTGTCTTATATGTTAAAGTGTCATTATTAAAGCGTCTCGAGGGTCTTGGCGCTGGCGCACTCGGCAAAACAATGCACAGGGAAAGCAGTGCACGCCCACAAACACACAGCACACATAAACACGTGCGCACAAAAAAAATAATGTCGCTAATTCAGATTTTAACTTAGCATAAAATGTGTACACGAAGAAAATACAAAGCAAAAGTGGTGAGACAGAAAAAGGATTAGAGAATGAGGGAACACACAAGATATAGGATACTTTTGATTTGTTGAAATGCCTCTGCAAATTCTTTCAGGAAAACATCAAAATTAGGCATTAAGATATGCAGGAATGTAAATAGATATACATCAATGATATATAATGGGCGTTATATGTCTCCTGCGCTTTAGACAGAGGGTTACCAAAATCTGAAGGCTGAAAGGTGCGTTGTTTCATTGTGCCTTTCTGCGGAATGTAAAAGCGCACATCGAAAGGAAGTACGAGCAGCAGATTTTTTCATTTAATAATTTGTGGAGGAAGGAAGGAAGGAAGGAAGGAAAACTTTATTTGGTCCTGCAAGTAGTGATAATTAATCACTAAGCGGGCCGCTCCCACGTCGGGACCGTAAGGCCAAGCCTCACGGCCACGTCGTGAGCCTGCTGGACAGCCCAGAATTGTTCATCCAGGTCCGTGCTGCGAAGTGCAGCCTCCCACCTGGACGCATCCTTGATCGCCGAGTCTTGAATTCTTTCGCAAGACCAGAGCATGTGTTCGAGCGTGCCTAAAGCACCACAATCTTGGCAATAAGGCTCTGTATGCGTCTCTGGATAAAACATGTTCAGTGACCGTGGGCAACGATAAGTACCAGTCTGTAGTAAGCGTAATGTAAGTGCCTGAGCACTGCTTAGTTTAGGATGCGGCACACTGTAAACCCTGCGATTAAGAAGGTAATACTTCGTGATTTCATTATATATGGGAGGGGAGTCTCTGTTCTCGGGGAGTACCGCCACGCCGTTGCGCGGGGCAGAGCGGAGGGTAAGATCTCGCGCTGCCTCATGAGCGGACTCATTGAGATTCGGAGGGGCTCCCTCGATCATCCCAAGGCGAGCAGGGAATCAACATAAGTAGTGTTGAGAGATCTCACATGTCTGCATAATTTTAAAAGCAACCTTAGCCACCGAGCCCTTCTCAAAGGCCCTAACGGCCGACTTTGAATCGCTATATACAAAAGGCCTGCGCCTGTCAACCAAGGCGAGCGCAATAGCCGCTTGCTCCGCGACCTCTGGCCTATCAGTCCGAACGGTAGCAGCGTTAACGAGACTGCCCTCATTGTCCACGACAACTACGGTAAACACCTTCCTCTCCTCGTTAAAAGAAGCATCGACGAAGCCAACCTTCTGATTCTCATCCTGAATGAGTCTCAGTAGGCAAGCTCCCCTGGCCTTTCTTCTACCAACATTTCGCTCCGGATGCATGTTCCTGGGAACAGGCTTGACGTGATACCGATTACGGATCTTCACGGGAATACCGACATGAAACTGCGAAATCTTCTCCTGAGGAACACCTAACTCTCTCAGAATATGCCGACCCGTGCTAGTCGTAGAGAGACGCACCATCTGCGTCCTCTCTTGAGCCTCAGCTATCTCATCCAAGGTATTATGAATTCCCAGCTGGAGAAGTCGGTCGGTGCTGGTGCACATTGGCACTCCCAACACTTTCTTCGTGATCTTCCTAATCTGCGTGTCAAGCTTCTCCTTCTCCGATGGTTTCCACTTGTGCATGGCCGCCACATAAGTAAAGTGACACAATACAAATGCGTGCATAAGTCTAATGAGACTATCCTCCTTGAACCCCGTCTGCCTGTTGGCCACCCTCCTCACTAGGCGTACCGCATTTTCTGTCTTGGCAAAGATCTTCTTGATCGTCAGCGTGTTGGCGCCGTTCGACTCAATAATCATCCCCAGAACCCTGATCTTATCAACCCTAGGTATGAGATCGCCATTTCTTGTACGAAGCTGAATGCTCAGCGGGTACACGGGGATCCATCCCCTTGGCTTGCGTCCCCTTCTAGTGGGACTGTACAGCAACAACTCCGACTTGGAGGGGGAGCACCTTAACCCCGTCGGGTCCAAATAATTCTCAATTACATCTACTGCCTCCTGCAGAACAATTTCGATGTAGCCCTTAATACCACCGGGACATCGTATGGTCACGTCATCTGCATACATGGTGTGCCTAATCCCCTCAATCTCCAAGAGCTTCTTGGTCAATCCGACCATGGCCAGATTGAACAATGTGGGCGAGATGACGGCCCCTTGAGGAGTGCCCCTGTCTCCAAGATTTAACATCTTTGACTCCAGCTCCGCAACCTTCAAGGTAGCCTTCCTGCCTGACAGGAAGTACCCGACATAGTCATGAAAGCGCGCGCCGAGGCCAAGATCCGAAATGGACTTAAGAATATAAGATTGCCGAACGTTGTCAAAAGCCTTCTCCAGGTCCAGCCCTAGAATGGCCTTAACACCCCTTCCATCTCCATCAATGACCTGATGCTTGATGAGCTTCATTGCGTCTTGAGTCGACAGCCCGGCCCTAAAACCAATCATAGTGTGGGGGTAGACCTGGTTCTCCTCAAGGTACCCTGTAAGCCGATTAAGCACCGCATGCTCGGCTACCTTGCCTACACAAGAAGTGAGCGAAATAGGCCTTAAGTTATCAATGCTCGGGACTTTGCCAGCTTTGGGAATCAGCACCGTGAGAGCTGTCTTGCACTGCACCGGAACCACCCCGTCTCTCCACATCGCGTTAACCTCCCCTGTAAGGTACCTGATTGACCTATCCTCCAGATTTTTCAAAAGCTTGTTCGAAATCCCGTCCGCTCCGGGAGCTGACCTACTCTTAAGGTTACGCAAAACCGTGCGTACCTCTTCCACAGAAAAGTCCTCATCTAGGGAAAAGTTGTCCTCTCCCGTATAGGCCTGCTCCGTCAGAAAAGCATCCGGGTCCGCAACAGGAACGTATTTCTTGGCCATCTTTTCAACCAGCTTTTCCACCGAGGCAGGCCCCACTGCTTCGTGTACAGCTCTAGCAAGGACGTGCCCCTGAGTAACCCTCGTATTGGAGTCGTTCAGCAAATGCTTAAGCAAGCCCCACGACCTCCCATTGCGCACCTGCTCGTCCACCGAGTTGCATACCTCATCGCACTGTTGCCTAGACAAAAGCTTACAGTGCTCCTCAATCAGCTTATTCAGCTCGGAAATCTTTTTACGCATCCTGCGATTAAGCCTTTGCCCATTCCACCTAGCCAGCATAGACCGCTTGGCTTCATTCAGATGGGCCAGCCTGCTATCAACACTATCCACCTCCAAATCCGTACTGATCTCCTTCGTAGACTCCTTTACATCCTCCCTCATCTGGGTGACCCAATCCTCCAGGGACGGCCGGTACAGGCCTTCGAAATCCTTCCCCCCTTCTACTCTCTCCTCCCGGATCACCTGAAACCTGTCCCAGTCTATAAACTTTAACGCCCTAGGGCGCCTACCCTCAACGTGAAAACGACTTGGTTAATATAATGATCACTACCTAGGTCTTCGGCAAGATTGCACCAACTAGGCTTGGCTGCGTTCTTTACAAAGCAGAGGTCAGAGGTAGTATCCCTACACGTCGACGTCCCTATACGTGTCGGAAAGGCAGGGTCAGTGACCAGCGTAAGGCAAATTCCGCAGCGTTCTGCCAAAGGTCTCTCCCTTTTACTGTGTCATGCTTGTAACCCCACACGTCATACGGAGCACTAAAATCCCCAGCCACGATCGGCGGATGGTCCCCGGCAAGCTTAGAAGCCTTCTGCAGAAGCAGCTTGAAACTCTGCACCCTGTCCCTCGGGGCACTATACACGTTCAGAATAAACACGCTTTTCTTGTTCACCCGGTTAGGAATCACCTCAATCATGACATATTCCAGGGAACGTAAAGGTATCTTAAGATGAAGGATCACATGCGTCCGTTTGCTATCAAACAGAATGCAGGTCCCCCGAGCTTTGGATCCGCCGAAGACGGTTCGGTAGCCCGCGAGAGAAACTTTCTCCGTCATTGTCTCCTGCAGTAGAATAGCCTGCGGCCTACCCTTATATGCGCGAATATACTGCTGTAGAGGCACCCGTTTACGAGCATACCCCCTACAGTTCCATTGCCACACACAAAAAGCCTCATTTTGTCGCGCCATGTTGAAGCAGTTGCTGCGAGCCATCTTGCTGAACCTGACTCTTCCCTGTCGAGGAACCAGCCGACTGAGATCCGGTCCTAAGAAGGGGAGAGGCACTCAGACTGCATTTGTTTTCGAACACCTCTATTCTACATTGCAGCTCCTTGAACCTCCCATCAATCGAGCCGAGCGACTCTGTGAGACACGTATCTAGCTGCGCCAGACCATCGTTGCCCTACTTAACACTATCTACAACACTCGGTAGCTTCTCCTTCACCTCAGATCTCAGCTTCCTCGACGCGGGCTCCGCCTCATGAGTCATCGCCTTCCTCTTGGAGGGGCGCGACCTACTAGCCTCACCAACATCAGCAAAATCCATGCTCTCTATGGGCTCAGGCCTTGCCCTCTCGGCCGGTGCAGGTCCTGCCACACCCTTAAGGGCCGAGATTTCTGCCCTAAGCAGCCTCACCGTTTCTCTCAACTCTGCGTTTTCCTGTTCTAGCCTCTTGAATTTCGCCTCATTCTTGCTTTGCTCTGGCCTTACCAAACTAGGCATCTCCGTTCGAGCACTTGTGCGCTCCGCCCAGGTAGTACCACTGGCCGCTCCAATGGGGCCCTTGCCTTGTAGACCCTGCAGCACACCACTCTTGCGCACACTCTGTCCCGCAAGGAAAAAGAACATCCGATTTTTTGCGTCTAGAGTTAGGATAGGTAACACGTCTGTGTTAGCTCTATGGAGATCGAAGCCTTTGACAGAATTGATGCATATGTAAACCTGAAGTACAGATGTGGACTTTTTTTGCGCACTTTCAAAAATTTCACGATTTCACCTACACGTGCCGCCCCAAACGACGCGGGCGTACTCAAGAACTGGAAGGCTTACGCTCTTAAATAAGGTTACAAATTGTCCAGGTTGTTTGAAGTCTCTCGTCACCCGACATACTATGCGGAGTGTTCGAAGAGCACGGTGCCTCGTCTGTTGAGCGTGGGGCAAGAAACTGAGAGAGCTACCGAAGTGTACTCCAAAGTACCTTGTTCCCTGAGCTCTAGGCAGGAGAACGTCTTTAACGCTATAGGGAAATAAAGTCATGTTAGTCTCCTACGTGAAGCTTACAACTTTCGTTTTTGATGCCTTTATGACCATCATATTTCCAGCGCACCATGACGCCAAATTCGCGGTGTCCTGAAGGGCGGCGCCGTCATTAGAATTTTATACTGCTTTGAAAAGTATAGCGTCATCAGCACATAACAAAATTGAAGAGTACCAAGGACAGACCCGTGAGGAACTTCGCTTGGAATCGCATAAAGTTCTGACGATTCAGCATTTACGCTAACATGGTAGTACCAGCCGCGTAGGTAGCTTCTTATGAGCGCTGTGACAGAGTGGAGCCGAACAAGTTGTGTCAACTTTTGAAGGTCTATTTCGTGGTACACAACATCAAACGCCTTACAGAGGTAAACATAAATGACATCCAGCTGTCCATTCATATACACTGCTTGAGAGGCATGCATCATGAAGCTAACGTGGTTGGTAGTTGTGGAGCGTCCAAATATGAAATTATGCTGCTGTGGAATTATAGTATATTTAATAGAGAATAAAATTAGAGGGTGCAGAGCTGACTCTAATAATTGACATACTGCGCATAGGAAAGAAATAGGCCTGTAGTTATTCGCAGCACTTTTTACCCCTGTCTTAAGGACGGGAACGACACGCGCTCTTTTCCAAGCCTTGGGAATGTGTTGTCCCTGTCACACTGGGAGTTTGAATGTCATTCGAATCGAATGGCATTCGGTGCAACGAATGTCATTCGCCCGCGGACGTGCTACACTCTGAAAATTGATGTCATTCGGTGGCGATGTCAATGGCGATCATTCCGAAAAGAACGTGGCAACTAAAGAAAAACAAGGTAGGTATAAAGTGCTTGCATAAGCAATCCATATATTTAGATATGTTTCTGGGACGCGACTTCACTGAAAAAAAATTTAGTAACGCGTATAAAAAAAGTTGTTCTATAGACTATGTGGCCACTATAAGCCAAAACAAGGCTTAGCCACCTGAATAGCCGATAAACTGAAAACAAACAAAATGACTGACATGGAGACGCTGGACGACGACGCTAAGTTGAAGGTGGTGAAGGAGGTGAAGCGATTAGTTGCTGCGTACTTTGCATTACGAGCAAGGCGTAATGGTCGGAGGAAGCGATTAGACTTTTTATGGCCGACGATCAGAGTGGCGGCGGCATGAGCGGCGGCCAGACGCTGCTGAGCAGGAGAGTAACAACATTTTGCGACAGCCTGCCGCGCAGATTTTGTCTCTTTAAAGTAACAAGTGCATTAAAACACGCAAATGTTATTATTTCTGTGCAAGTACGGTTTTCAATTTACAAATGCTCTGTCCTGTTTTGCTCTGTTTCTGGGCTTAAGAGTACACATTCGCTCCGAGTACGAAGCCGAATCAGTTCCTCGAACTCATTCTATTGCGGAAGTCATTAGGTGCTAATGGTATTAAATATCGCTGTGTAGCAACCGAATAATGTAATTCGATGCTTATGCCATTCGGTTCGAATGACATTAAAACGCCCAGTGTGACAGGGGTATTATTTAAAGCAGAAAAAGGATGCATGTAAGCACTGGAACAAGCAAGGACCGGTACATTTTAATGAAAGCCGGTGGAATGTCATCAGGACCACACGATTAAGACGTTTTTAAGAGTTTGATCCTCTTAACGACAAGTTCCTCTGATACCGATATATTTTAATCCAGGGAAGGGTAATTGGAAAGCTCACTAACTTCGTCACTGTACTCTTCACTGCGCACAGACCCGCACTGTAGGGCGAAGGCCCCCGAGACACCTGAAACAAGTTGACTGCCATCGCTAAGTACAGAGATATCTCGCGAAGAGTCATCTAGACTGTTCACGAGCGTTTCACCAGAAAGACTGAATTTTTAAAAGTGCTGGCTTCCGCATCTGCTATATCGATGCAATCATCAAATCTGTAAAGACATATAGAGAGTTCCCTGTAAATTTTCAAACCTATGCGCCAGTTTTCCTGATTTGTATGTGGCGCCTTCCTGTGAGCACGGTCTTTAGCCTTCAAAGCTGTTTTCAGCTGAACAGAAAACCAGTGGGGAAATTTAGAGCAGTTTGGCACTTTTTGGTGGTATAACGTTCTTTATGCCACCATGAATAATATTCGTGAGTGCCGTGACTTGGTCATCAACATGTCTTAGCTCTACTGTTGAAGAATAGTCCGCATTATTAAGATAGTGGTAAAGACCGCTTTTACTCCGCTTTAGAAATTAAAAGACCGAGGTGTTGCTGCGTGCTTTAATCTCGTGCTAATATGTATCGCGAAATGTAATGCAATATCAAGCGGCGGATTATATTTATCTGGCTTAGCGAGGAAAAAATCCCCACAGGAAACGTTCACAGGTTCCGTGTTAAAAAGGCATAGGTCTATTACATTTCCACAAGAGTTCAGGATATTAATCCAGGAAGATTCTTATAGAAGACTCTCACGTCACTGACCCTGCGTCTCATCTCGGTGAACATTTCTCAGCATCGTAAGGTTCTCATATGAAGGCTTTTGTAGAAGCAAGACCGGGGTCACAGTGAAGGATCCCTCAGACGCTGATAGGAGTCCTCATTAACAGACACATGAAACGACGCGTAGGAATCGTACTCGGTTTTTAGTCGAGTGCAGCACAGGCGCTTTGCACCAACGGCTGATAGGTGGGCAGCGAGCTGTAAGGAATGGGTGTCAGGCGCAAGCTATCATTTTTTAAATTTTATTTCACAATAACCCTAAAGGCCCTCTAGGGCGGGTATTACATAGGGTAAATGTTACATAGGTGAGGTGAACAGTGCGTAATATAAATACAATGGAAAAACAAAACTGGGAAAAAATTAATTACAGTGCATCAACGTACAAACACGAAAAAAATTGATAGTTATCAGTACAGCAACTCTAAATGGTTTGTACAAAATGTGACAATCGTGGAAGCTTGGTTAACGGCGCATTAACAAAAAAAAGAAATGCTTACAAATCAGAGAGTCAGACGTGATATATTAGGTATTCATGGTACTGCGTAGAGCGTCTGTAAATTTTAAGGCATTTGTTTCGGTGACAATGTGCGATGGAAGATTATTCCATTCTTTCGCGGTGCGAGGTATGAATGAATGACCAAATGCGAGGGAATGACACATTTTGCATTTAACTTTGCAAGAATGATCCAGACGCGGAAAAATTGCTGAGGGTTTACGCATGAACTCGTTATGAAGGGATACGTGATAGTAGAGCTTATGGAATAGTGTTAAACGAGATATATTACGGCGAAGTGACAAGGCTTCAAGTTCGGCGCGATTTTTTAATGCTGTTATACTGGTTTCTCGTGAATAATCTGAAAAGATGAAGCGTACAGCACGGTTCTGCAGGGCTGTACGCTTAGGGTATAATTAGGTATGCTTGATGGGGATCCCATATGGCTGACGCGTACTCTATTTTAGGGCGTATTAGTGTTGTGTATGCCAATTTGCGTAAGTGTACGGGAGCTTGTTTGAGGTTATGTTTAAGGAAACCAAGCGAACGGTTTGCAGAAGCGAGGATATGGTTAATGTGATTATTCCACGTCAAGTTAGGGGTTAAGTGTACGCCAAGATATTTGTAGCTGGAAACTTGTTCAACAAGGCTGTTGTTTAAGATGTAAGATGTTGATGTTCGGGACGCCTGACTAGAAAAAGACATGAATTTAGTTTTAGTAAGATTTAGAGGCATTAGCCACGTTGAACACCATGCGTTTATTGCGTTTAGGTCAGATTGAAGAATGCCGGGATAATAGTTAGAGTGAATATTACGATATATGACGCAATCAGCAAATAGTCTGATATTGGATTTTATGCCGTCTGGTAGATCATTAATATAAATTAGAAAAAGTAGGGGCCCAAGCACACTTCCCTGTGGTACACCAGATGTTACGGGGACTAGAGATGAGTTGTGATTGTTAACCGATGTAAATTGCATCCAGTTAGAAAGAAAGTCTTTTATCCATGTGACAACAGTAGAGTCAATGTTCAGCTCTGTAAATTTGTGAATAAGTCGACGATGAGGGACACGGTCGAATGCTTTTGAATAATCTAGGAATACGGCATCTGCTTGAATTCCAGTGTCTGTTGATGAATGTATGTCGTGAATAAAACCAACGAGCTGAGTGTCACATGAATAGCCTCTGCGAAAACCGTGCTGTTGCTTAAATATGAGGTTATGTTCTTCAAGGTAGTTAATGACCTGGGAATGTATAATGTGTTCGATTAATTTACAAATGTTACTTGTTAAAGAAATTGGTCGATAGTTAAGCGGTGAAGAACGATCCCCAGACTTGAAAAATGGCACTACATTAGCCACCTTCCATTCGTGAGGGATAACGCCTGCTGATAGTGATTGTGAAAATAAGGCGGACAATACTGGGAAGATGCTTGGGGCAATATTTTTCAGAATTGTTTTATTTAAGCCAGTATTATCAGCGGAAGATGAAATCTTAAGATTAGTGAGGAGAGAATAAATTCCAGAATCGGTAATTATTATTTCCGGCATAAACGAATCAGTGCGAGTCATGGTGGCAAACGGTTCCAAATATTCGCGCGTGAATACCGATGAAAAAGTTTCGTTCAGTAGTTGGGAACAATGAGTGTCAGTTAACGCTGCGCCGTCATGATCAGTAAGGACGATGTCAGAATCATGCTTGGGATTAATGACGCACCAAAAGCGCCGAGGGTTAGTTGTTAACATTGATGAAAGGTCCCGTTTATGGAATTGTCTGCGCGTGGCTTTGAGTAAACTTTGGTATTCATCGTCACATGCTTTGCACCGATGCCAGGATTTAGATAATCCATTTCTGTCAGCTTGCCTGAATAATCTTTTTTTTTTGTTATTTATGCTTTGACACAAAGGTAGCCCGAAGGCGCACAGAGCGAGAAACAGCAACAATCCCAGCGGTTTCAGAACAGGCAGCACTCAATATAGACTTTCGCTTCAACATTGGTTGACTGGCAGGTGACAGGACCACTAAACCAGGTAGGCACAACAACTGGTCCGCAGCGGGAGCCTTCAACGAAGCAGGCCGGTCCAGGGCAGCAGGTAAGCGCGGCAGACGGTCAGCAGTCTTCGGCGAAGCCGCCCGCGCAGCATACGTCGTTGCCTTGGACAGTTGTGCCGGTGGGGCAGCAGCAGAAGTCGGTGATGACGGCTTACGCTCTTTGTCAAGCTTGTCTCGTAGAACGTGCAACTCGGCTCGAACGGCACCCACAGCACTAGCTTGCTGTGCATATGCTTGCGCGCTTTCCCCACGCAACCATGCGTCGTCATTACGCAGCAGCGCCACTTCATCTCTGAGGTAAGATATCCTCTCAAGCGCCTGAAGGAAAAGGCCGCGATGGGTGGTCAGGTCAGTGACTGCGTTGGAATCTTTCACGTCGGAAGACTCGGCCACCGATGGGGAGGCTAGTGTGTTGATGCCGCGGAGCCTAAGCACAGAATAGTCAGGTTTAAGGCACAAGTTACAGGTGAATGCTTGCTCACCCGACTTCAGCAGCTCGAGGTTGTTGTCCGGCCATGCAGTAGACTTCGCGTGCGTCGAATACGACTTCGACGTATTAGGACAAAATATTGGCGTCCCTACTCGGCGCCCTTTTGAAAAAAAAAGAGATTAGATAGATAGATAGATAGATAGATGGATAGATGGATAGATAGATAGATGGATAGATGGATAGATGGATAGATGGATAGATAGATAGATAGATAGATAGATAGATAGATAGATAGATAGATAGATAGATAGATAGATAGATAGATAGATAGATAGATAGATAGATAGTCACCGTCGAAGAATCTCTTTGCCGCTGACTTGGAGCGCAGGGCATGGGACACTCGGTCTGTGTTGGTGTTCAGTGAAACTCTTTCATGCCAACTTCGGTTACTGGATATGTGCCACTTTGTTTATGCCGCTCTTCAATGAGCGTCTTCGACGCCAACTTCAATAACAAGGGATGTGACACTGAGAATCTACGGCTCTAGAATAATGATAGATCCCTTAAATTGTTCCACTGCGGCACGAAATCGAACCCACGTCGCGAGGGTTCCTCAAGGACAGCAACCAGGCGTTTGAGCAGTGTGCGCCCCAAATGAACTGTGTATGTGTTGCTCTTCAATCAACGTCTCTCATGTCAACACTACGCCATGAATGCACTGGATATGTGCCGCTCTTCAGTGAATATATGGCGAACTTGAGTTACTAGGAATGTGCAGCTGGGCGTGCGGAAAGCAAGGAAAATGTTCGCAGCATGAGCAGGCATCGGCCTTCCAACTTTCTCGTATCGGACACCATGCGTGTACTTCTCGGCAGCACCGCTAGATGGCCCAGCGTGTCCAGAAAGAAGCGCAAGAGAGAAACTCGGTTGTAGCGTAACGTGTTTTAAGCGTTCACACCATCCAATTAGTCTACTAACTCTATAAGAAATGCTGAGCGGGAAAAATGGCAGCAGCAAAGGCGTAACCATGTTGCTACGCGTCATTTCCTTAACGATATCAGCAGCCAAAATATTTTTTCAAGAACAAGCATTTAGGGTTAGCACGTACAGGCGCCCAAATCTTTAACTGGCGTGCGCGAGCGGCGACTTTTCCGTGCGTCAGCGCCGTATGACGGGGCGCGGCTGCAAAGAGTCTGAGGCTAAGTGCATACGGACAAAGCGCGCTCAGCTGGGCCCATCGTCTGCTAAGCTGTTTCCAGCCTCGCCCGGTCATACGGTGCTGACGCACGGAAAAGTCGCCGCTCGCGCACGCCAGTTAAAGATTTGGGCGCCTGTACGTATGCACAATATGCAAAGTACACTGCGTATAATTTTCAGCAAAATATTATGGCTAACTATAAAATTGTGTTGTAAAATTTATGTTGCCGCGAACGCTGCAATGGCAGGTTCCTGAAGTAGATGCCGCCACCCCACTAAGATGAGACTGAGGGTCGCGTTGATTGCGCTGCTTGCGTTGGCTCTGAGCCGGGCTCCCTTAAGGGCAGCAGAACGCAGTGCCAACGCTTCCGTTCCTCGTACAGAAACACTACTCTTCAGAATGGCATCTCGTCGTCTTCGCATGTGGGATTTCACAGAGTCGCAAAATGGCGGCTCTCTTGCAGTTACCGATTTGAATGCCACGAACCCTATTGTAAGCTTCTCCCCTAACGTTTGTTATAATAACTCCATAGTTCCCACGCACGCGCGTACCTTTCATTTTGTAGGCCACGCGCAGCCTTCGCGGGGGCGATGCTAGGTGACACCGAGTGTTCTTAGGGAAGCATGAAAATGGAATCCGATTGCAGTACACGCCTCCCACATAACTCGTTTTGATGGCGACAATCCGTTGTGTCGCTATATTGATTCATTGCTAAACGCATTACTGTGCGCGGTGATCGTCAGATTGGTTCTGCAGGATTTCTTGCTAATTTGGTTAGACAGTTTATGGCAGATGAGAATGACGGACCATAGTGCTAAGCCTGTTTTTTCTTCGTCAGTGCAGTTTAGCAGAATGATTTTTCACCTGAAAGACGCCCATCACCAAGCGCAATTTTCATCTGTCTGGTGTGCTCGATTCATTACGTGTGTGTCGTTTCCTCCTTTTTAAGGGAACTGTGATTGTTTTCTTTATCAACTGGTACTTATACAAATCGTCTTTCTAATGTGTAATTTATCGCCGTTTGCTGAGTAGCTTCGATACAATTTTAACCCGTTTTAATAAATAACACACAGCCCAAGAATTCAGCCGTGTTGCTGAGGTAATGTCTTTTCTCTCCTATTCCGGGATCCGAGGTCCGAATTTCCGTCGAAACTACAAATTTGTTTTTCGATATATTTTTGTGTATTTTTTTCGTCTTTTCTTCCTTTCTACTATCTTTCTTTTCGGCAGTGTCTGAGACGTGGCGCAAACATTTTCGCCACTTAGATTTGATCAGAAGTCAGAAGAAGCAACGCGTCCTCACGGATGCTCGACAACCAGATCTTAAGCACCGTCGGGTGACGCGCACATAGAAGATTATAGCGCTTTTTCTACTATGCGCTCATTCCGCTGTTTTTACATGTCCTTTGTAAGGCATGTAATAGCGACCGGCCGCGATCGCTTAGCGGCTATAGTGTTGCGTTGCTAAGCACGAAGACGCGGGATCAAATCCCTGCCGCGGCGGCCGCATTTCGGTGGAGACGCCCGTGTCTTGTGCAATGGGGGCAAGTTAAAGGTCAGCAGGTGGGGAAAATTAACCGGGAGTTCCGCAGTACGGTGTGCCTCATAATGAAATCGTAGTTTTGGCACGTGAAACAAAAAAAAATCAACTTAATTCAATCGTGTAAGGAAACTCACTTAACCCTGTGATCCGGTGCTTGTGGCAGGCCGGCAGCAGTGATGATGCACTGCTCCGTGTCATCTTCCCTTGTCGGACCTAAACGCTAAAGACATTTCAATACATCAGGCCAACGGCCACACACACACACACACATGCACACACAAAAAAACAGAAATAAAGCAACAAACAATTTTGTTATTTTCTACCCAACCCAGCTACTCCGCGTACCAATCGCAGTTCTCGCGGCAACGCTAACAAAACGGCAGAGTTGCAATAGTTTCTCTGCTTGTTATATAGTAACCATCTACGGCAAACTGTTTTCCGCCGCATTTTCGCTGATTGTGTTTTTTATTAAAGCAATCTTTCTCCTGTTTACGTGCGTTCTATTATAACCTTTACTGTAAAGCACATATTGAATTCAAAGAGCCACTGCATGCTTCCTTAGAAACACGAGCCACAAGGCGGGTCGGAACTACGTAGAATCAAAGTGAGCAACTGTGCGTTTAATTGTAATCACTTTTGCACAGAACCAATGTATGCACCACTCACTACCTTAAACAGACAAAGCAGCATCAAAGTAGACGCCTGTATATTCTGCTAACAGGGTCGAAAATACATTTAACGTATGCAGGTTCACGATGCCTTATACAACGCCGTACCTTGCGCAACCAATTTTTAGGTCTCTATTAGTGGTCATTCGAGCAGTATGATTCAAGCAGTCTCCCGGCGAAGCGTCCAGAAAGAAGTGCTTAGAGTAAATAAGTAAACCGTGCGACAAGTGCCTCTATCACATGTTAGCAAATGAAAATTGAAGATGACGTGGAGAGTGGTAAGCGCACATTACATTATGAAAAAGCGTTGTGCTTCTCTGATTTCCTTAGTTCAGGATTCCGTTAATTTGTGGATTGCAGTTTTGGCTTCCATATCATCGCATTTAGGAAATGCTGCAACACGAACGGATTGGCAACAATCACTTGGTGAATTATTAATTGCAGCATCGCTCTATTATCGGCGAGAAAGCGTTGCCATAGTATCGCGTCGAGGGCCACTGGGTGGAATGCATTTTCTCGTTGTGAAAGCACACATCAACGTTTTGGAAGAAAATGCGATAGTTCTTACAGCAATGGCGAGCACGCCGGTCATTGCGGGCTACCCCGGAACAGGCACACCGCGGCCGAACACACACAGAAAAAGCACTCACGCGAAGGAAACATTTATCTGTGCTTAACGCCTATGCGCTAAGCATCCTAACGTGAAACAAAGAGTTCCGCCAGAAATTTCTGGCAGTTCCGCCAGAAAGGCGAAGCACCGATTACGACAGCCAATTAGTTAATAGCTGTAGGAAGTAGGGATACTAGTTTTATTGGCCGTACAAACTTTTAAGCTTTCGCTTACTAACTAAATTCACAATGATAGAATACGTAAACCTGACTCAACTAGAACGAAGAAAGAAACAGACACACAGGGACAGCGCTGTCTTGGTGTCTGGGCTTTCTTCTACGTCTTTGATCAGTCGCGCTTGCACAATCTATCATGGATTCAAACCAACTAGTCCGTCAACGTGTTTTAACTAAATTAACCAGCATGGTGTCACGTGTGCTCAGGTAAACATGAACACGCATCGCTCGATGACAGCATAAACTCTCTGTGAAAACGCTGGAGTTAGGAATCGCGGCCGCAGCCGCGATAGCCAATTGATTTCTGTGCATCTGTCGCTTCAACGCGTACGAAACGTCGAAAGCACAGTGCATATGACGCTATCGGCCCTACGCGCACTCTGTAAACATCGCAGATAGACTTGAAGATGAGGTCCGCGCGGGCGCGCACTTTAGACACGTCGCAGACCGCTTTCAAGACACACGAGCGCAGGCAACGCGTGCCTACGGCGTCAGCCAAAGGCGTCTACTACGGCGGCCGCGATTCGCGTGGTCAACGCCGTAGTAGACGGCGCGGTTATGCCCACTCTGGATATAGCGGTGAGCGAGGAGGACATCGAAGCACCGTGGCAGCCGCCGGAGGCCCTCGCCTCAGCGCCCTGCCTCGCGCCTCACAGGAGAGGGCATGCAGCCGGGCCACGTATAGCTTCGATGCGGAAAGGTCTCGAGAAAGAGCAGCGTGAACTCCAATCCTCCAGCGACCCGACCACTACCACAGATACGGCGGAGACCCGAACGTCGCGCGCCCCAACGAAGGAAACCAGAAAAGTCCGGTCGGAGACCCGTTCGAGATCGCGTCGCAAGTTCCGGACCCGTTCCAAGTCTTGGTCCCGATCCCGCGAGGCATCGGTGCGCCTCCCAGAGAAGTGCGCTCCTTCCCCATCTTCCCAACAACCCTACAAGAAGGCCCTGCGGACGAACACCCCAGCCAAGGTGACCCTGGTCCCTTCAGGGGTGCAGCGGACCCCGGAGAAGAAAACAGCAATGGAGGCGCCTCGGGAGGTAGGTCGGGCGAATGGTCCCCCACAGTTCGCTGTGCCCGTAAATCTCCCCCTACCGCTTCCCTATTCGTTACCAAATCCCGATCCTGTAATAGAAATAGCCCGCCTACATCGTGACATGGAGGCGTGCTGTGAGCGCCTGCAAAAACAATTGGACGTGCTGGTGGCAGGCATGAGCACTAGTATGCAGGCGGCTCTGGACAGAATAGAACGCCAAATGGAGGCCCTTCTAATAGGGGTTACGGAGCAAGTGAAATCATGTATAGAGTGCACTTTCGCACGCATGCAAGTTCCTGAGCTTAGCGGTAACAACGAAAGCGCGCTTTACGACCAAGGCTCTCGTCCGCAACCTTCAAATGTGGGCACCTGGCGCCCGCATCCCTATGCACGACCGCCTGCTTTCTCTCGCGATGATGACGGCGCCGCGTAACGCGGAGCAACTAGTGGTGTGGCAGTGGAATTGTAGGGGATTCCGCCGAAAACGAGGTTCCCTACAGCAGTATATCGCCACATCCACGAACCCTCCCGATGTCATGCTCTTACTGTAGACCAATTGCCCCCCTTCTTTATCCGGCTACAGCACGCTCTCGGGTGTCTGTCCTCTTGTGGGAGCCTTAGTTTCGAAACACATTACATGTCGCATGCATACCACTAACATTGACATTCCTCACCAAATATTGGAAATAATTACGCAAGGTAACGCAGCGACAGTCTGTTTATACTCAATACATACAGTTCCCCCCGTTCGCGAACGCACTGTTTCCAGCACCTAGTAACAGAATTTGGTACGTTTGGATGGATTTGTGTGGTGGCCGGTGACTTTAACGCTCCGCATACTGCATGGGGTTACGTTAAATCGCGGGCTAAAGGGACCCGCTTATGGAATGCCATCTGTAACATGAGATACACACTGCTTACCGACCCAGAGCACCCCACTCGGATGGGCAACAGTGTATCTCGTGACACCTGCCCTGACCTTACCTTTGTGCGCAATACTGGCCCAGTCGTTGCGCACGTGCCTTTAGAGGAGCACCTTGGTAGTGACCACTACATTGTGGCGACCCCCTTGTCATTACGGGGTGCGCAGAGGTGCGAGCGAAATGTGCGTATAACGGATTGGGCGAAATTCAGGGAACGTCGCCAGGACCCACCTGAGCGCCAAGGGTACGAACGCTGGCTTGACTCTCTCGCACAAGATCTAGAGGCCACCACGAGCACACTGCGCACCACAACGAAGACACCAGACATAGACCCGCATTTACTTCATCTTTGGAACGCCCGCAGAGGGTTGACACGACGATGGAAACGACAACGTCTCAACCGCAAACTTAGGAAACGGATAAGTCAAATTACACGGGAATCTCAGGAGTATGCAGAGATCCTTACGAGGAATAACTGGAGAGGATTTTGCGATCGCCTCTCAGGCACATTGAGCACAGCAAAAACGTGGTAGATTCTTCGCTCACTCACAGATCCCACCACAACAAAGGGAAAAACATTTCAACAGCTGCACATCCTAATGCACGAGTACAGGGACGATGTCTCGACACTCCTCATAGAGCTAGAGAAGCATTTCATAACCACAGGCCCTCCGCCGCAGTACCCTGACTATCCTTATGTAGGCGAGACGAACGAATTGCTCGATGCAGACATCACATCTGACTAGGTGCGGGTGGTCCTACAAGACCTACGCCGCAACACGGCATCGGGAGCCGACGAGATCCGATTTGCCACCCTTCGTAACCTCAGTGACACGGAATATCAACCACTTCACCCATATCTTCAATAATTGCTGGTGCAAGGGCATGCTTCCCCAAGCATGGCGACACGCCGACATCACACTGAGCCCCAAACCGGGCAAGCCTGTTAAGGTTGAAAACTTACGACCCATCTCCCTAACATCCTGCATTGGTAAGCTCATGGAGCATGTACTCTTGCGGCGTCTGCAGCCCTTCCTCGAAGAAAAATGATTCTTTTATAACTCTCAATTCGAATATCGGGCTCATCTGTCTGCCAAAGATGTGCCATAGGAAGTCAATTGCGGGAGGAAGTCAAAAATTAGAGGCGGTGGAGTCTCTATTCAGGATGCTGTACCAGGTTTTGAAATGATACACGAATTTAGCACCGTTACCAGTGATACTGAAGTAATTTGTATTAAGAAAAATAAGAATGTGTTCGCTGTGCTGTAGAGACCGCCAAGCGGCAATCTCGTCACGTCCTTAAACTTCCTTGAGTCTTTACTTTCTTGTGTCAATGAAAATGGATGGTTACTAACAATAGGCGATGATATGAATATCGATGTTCAAAAGGTCTCGAGCCGGGCGAATGACTTTTTGTTTGTGTTGCAGAGTAATGGTTTTCAGAATGTTATAGCAACGCCAACACGCGTTACTCTTTCAACTGCATCTGTGCTAGATTTATTCATTACTAACTTAAACCCTAATAAAGTTTTCTCTGGTGTCATAAACAGTGACATCAGCGATCGCTTACTTACATATTGTATGCTTCAGCGTAACAGCGCATTGAAACAAAAGGAGTGGCCTGAACTCACGTACCGGGAAATATCACGTTAGAAATTTTTAGGGATAAGATCGCTCAAACAGACAGGAAGGAAACATTCACTTTTGAAAACAGCAACAAGTGCTATGACTCATTTTTAAAAATCTACAAGAAACGTTATTTTGAGTCCTTCCCATTACGCACATACCGTAAACAAAAAAGTTTGCGTAAACCATGGATCACACATGAACATATCGAGCTTATTAAGCATAAGAACAAACTTTTTGACAACTTTCTTAAGTCACGTGGCATGGAAAAATGAAAAGAATTTAAAATGTTTCGAAATAGCTTGAATAAAGATATATAAATATCAAAACGCGAATATTACAAGCGTGTATTTGACAACAATTGCTTGCGTGATAGCGGCGAAAGTGTGGAGGAACATTAACGAGGTATTAAACAAGAGCACTAAGGATTCCACCATTCACAACCTTGTTATAAATAACAAAAAGGTTAGTGGAAAGGAACTAGCTAACATTTCTAACGATTTCTTTGTTGAAATTGGCACTAGTACATACTGTCATGAAGCTGCTAATTATATTCCGAGATTATTCCACACAATGTACTTACTGCCAACAACCAACATTGTATCAGAAGCTCAAAAACAGCCGTAGCCGTGATGTAGATGATCTAGATATAAAAACCGATCAAATACGTCATAGATTTAATAGCGGCAGCGCTTACACGCATATATAACGTCTCTCTTTCGACGGGGAGTTTTCCAAACAACATGCAGGTAGCAAGAGTTTGAGTAATCTACAAGAATGGTGACAAAAATTGTTTAGGCAATTATCGCCCTGTGTCAATCATGCCTGTATTCTCTAAGGGACTCGACAAAGTGATTAATTCTCGCTTTGAGAAATTTACTAGAAAATATAACTTCTTAACGGACTACCAATTTGGTTTCAGAAAGGGACGCTGCACCGAGACAGCACTTCTAGCTCAGAAGGAAGAAATATTAAAGAATTTTGAAAATAAGTTAATGACGTTGGGTACACTCTTAGACTTTAGCAAAGCCTTCGATCGAGTCGACCATCCAATATTGTTAGATAAATTAGAGCATTATGGGTTTCGTGGCACAACACTAAAACTTATTAAATCTTACTTGAGTGCGCGCCATCAATATGTTGAGCTAAATAAGCATAAATCTCACCTACGGAGTATTGAAATTGGAGTTCCACAGGGTAGCATACTGGGACCAGATCTCTTTCTTTTCTATATTAAGGATATTGTAAAAATATATGAGGATTGTAGATATGTTATTTACGCCGATGATTGCTCGGTGCTCGTGAAGGGAAAAAACGTTGATATTTTAAAACTAAAACAAAAGGGGAGTGCGTTCTGTCACAACTTGCAGATTTGGTGCCAGAACAATAGGCTCATACTTAATGAGTCAAAAACTAAGTGTGTGTTGTTTCGCACCCCAGGCACCTTAGAAAATATAGACCACCAAATTGCTCTCGGGCCATTCAAAATAAAAATAGAAAAGTTTGTTAAAATTCTAGGTGTCATTTTCTCAGAAAACATGTCTTGGAATGAACATGCGAAAACTTTATTACCAAAATAAGTACAGCCGCCGGTGTATTAAGCCAGAACCGTCATACTTTTCCAGTCAGCATTAAAGAGATGTTATATTTTGCACAAAGAAGAATGATGGGGAATGAAAGAGGAAAGAAGAATGATGGGTGTAACGTTAAGGGATAAGAAAAGAGCAGATTGGGTGAGGCAACAAACGCGGGTAAACGACATCTTAGTTGAAATCAAGAAAAAGAAATGGGCATGGGCAGGACATGTAATGAGGAGGGAAGATAAGCGATGGTCATTAAGGGTTACAGACTGGATTCCAAGGGAAGGGAAGCGTAGCAGGGGGCGGCAGAAAGTTAGCTGGGCGGATGAAATTAAGATGTTTGCAGGGACAACATGGCCACAATTAGTACATGACCGGGGTAGTTGGAGAAGTATGGGAGAGGCCTTTGCCCTGCAGTGGGCGTAACTAGGCTGATGATGATGATGATGATGATATTTTGCACTCTTTAACTCTCACTTACATTACTGCATGCTAATATGGGGAAACACGACAGCATCGAACTTGCAGAAAGTCTTCCTTATCCAGAAAAAAGCACTTAGATCAAAGGAAAATTCCTCGTTCTTAGAGCACACAGAACCACTCTTTCACAAACATAAAATTGTAAAAATCCACAATATATACAAATACAAATTATTAAGACCCTATAAAAACGCCACATTAGGTAGGGCGGAACTATTCCAAGAATTATCAAATCTCAGGAAAAGTACAATTTCCTACCCTTTCCGATATCATCCGCCATACTAAGTTCCCTCCGCGCGCACCCATTATGGGAAAGAAAAATTTGACTACGCCCTAGCAACTACACTAAATGAGCTAGATCGGAAAAATCTAGACGTTCTGGCCCTTACTAACAAAACCTTATTTGACCTGTTTGTTTGACTGTATTGAAACTGCTTATGCTTCTAATTCTTCTTGTAATTGTCATTTGTGATGGGATTGTCTGATCGTTTCTTTATTTGCTGATATGTTTATATAACTAAATCTGGATAAGGAATCGTCGTGTCACTGCTGCTGTACGGGTGGTTAGAGCTTAGTCAAGCTGCACAGATGCAGCTTTCTTCTCTGGCTTCCTATTTTCGCAGTAACAATGTATTGTCTGCGGCGAAAATAAAAGTTCATTGATTGATTGATTGATTGATTGATTGATTGATTGACCTCCGTCGTCCGCCCAAACGAGAGCACTCATTGCCTTAGACCTAAAAGGGGCATTCGATAATGTTGAACATGACCTCATCCTTCGCAATGTTGCACATTCACACTGTGGAATTCGTATGTACAACTATATCCGTGCATTTGTTCGAGATCGCACAGGCACTGTAGGAATGGGACCGCATCGATCCGGTACGATTCGCCTTGTACGACGTGGGACACCCCAGGGCTGAGTTCTTTCCCCTACTCTATTCAATATCGCGCTCGCAGGGCTCCCCCGGCTACTCGACCAGATCTCTGATGTCGCTCACGCTATTTATGCGGACGACATTACTATCTTGTCGACACGGGGTTCCGACGGAGGCATCCAGGACCGACTGCAGCAAGCAGTCTATACAGTTTCCGAGTACGGGAGAAAATGCGGCGTATGATGTGCTCCGGAAAAGTTGGAGCTCATAATCATTCACCCCCGGAGCCGTTCTCCTACTCCCCCTATCACTGTGCACGTGGATGGCACACCGATACCACAGGTTATTCGTGCTCGTATCCTCGGCCTACACGTCCAAGCGGATGGCAGGTGAAACTACACTGCTTCCATTCTATCCAGCCAGATTGAGCAAATTCTGGCCGCATGCTTTGGCCGCATGCTTGCAAACATCCCGGAAACATATACTTTATACACGGACACATCACGCACTCAAGAGGGCTAAACCTCGGTAGTTTTGGATGGCACCGAATCCCTGAGAGACTCTGCTGCAATGTGCGGAACGAATGCCACTTACGGAGAAATTCTCGGTTTTGCTCTTGCAATTCGATACGCCATCCGTGTTCCTGAGGAAGTGTATATATTGAAAGATTAGCAACAGGCATGCCGGGCGTTCCTATCAGGACATGGTATCCCGAGGGCGGCGCACCAAATTCTCAAACAGATCCCGCAAAATACACCAACCACACCTCTCCACATCCACTTAGTCTGGACCCCTGGTCATACCTCGCTGCCGGGTAACGAACGCGCACATGCGGTTGCCCGAGAAATTTCCCTCCGGGCGACTCTGCGTGGTGAGGCGACTAGTTCAGAGTGGGGGGATCCCTTGCTCGTTATAAAGACATACTCCGTCATTATACACGCATTCGTCGCACCCACGCCGCACCACCGCCGTCGTTCTCGCGGGAGGAAGCAGTGGCATTACGCCAGTTACAAACCGCAGCTTTTCCAAATCTTGTTTCTCTCAATAAATTCTACACACACTGTTATGCAGATAGTTGCCCTGGCTGTGGTAGCTCGCCCACAATCTTCCACGTCATGACTGAGTGCACTGCAAACGTCTTTCCTCCCTTGCCAACTCTCCTTTACCCCCTACACAGCAAAGTGCTGTGGGACGATGCCCTCCGCGATGGTCCACCCGAGGTCCTCCGAGCATTGATACAACGGGCTCGAAACATCGCCGGAATCATCTTAGGGATCCTGGACTGAGGGTTCCTCCCACACTGCTCTCGCCATTCAACTATTATTAATAAAGTTGTTTTACTCTCTCTCTTTCTCTCGCTCACGCACGCGAGATTGAACACGTTCGCCGGCTCGCCCTCACATGCTTTCACTATACGGGGCCTCACGGTGACGGCAGAATCGCGTCTGGAGTGTCCGCTTAATTGTTATTGCAATAAAAACAAAAAAGCGTCCGAAGTACTTCCATGAAAAACACTGTGCGATCCGTCGAAAGTACTACTTTCGACGGAAAACTTTGAAAGGACGTCAGGTGTACATTTATCAATAGCCTAAATACAGTCACCTACGACAGGAAGTTACTCCAGCGTGACATTCAAGTGGATGACTCTGTAGTTTTCACTGAGCAGGACAAGCATGCCATTTGACTGATAAGGCTGAGGGAAGAAGGTGGCTGCCAAAAGCATCCTCTGTTGTGCACATCCTGCCACAAAAGCAGAAATGGGAAATAAGTTCGAAATGTGTTTTTCTGGGGCTTTGGTGTTATCCCATTTCAGCTTTTCTTCAACAAGGCTCTCGTGGTGGTTTTTCAGTCCGCGAGAAAAAAAATGTGGTTTTGACACTTCCCGCAATCCCGTTACTTAAAGTGACCAGCTTAGAGAAGCCTTCTCGACAGCGATTGTCCCAGAAATGCAAGACACACCTTGAGGCATCCGCGTTACCCTGAGATTGCATTTCAAAGTGGCAAATAACACTTAAGGCGTTGAGGCTGTTCTTGCTATAGCAGAATACGTAAAATGGGTTGGCATAGTACTCTTTTACGCCGCCTACGGCAGCAGCTCAGAATTTCAAAACATGTTTACTCGTCTCGGCGCCATGTTTGCGTAATTTATTGCAATTTCTGGCTGTCTGTGCAAGCAAGAACATTATTGCTACACGCGTGTGGCATTTGATTGTTTGAACGAGGCGCATGGGCGCCATCAATCGAGAAAAGTGGAAGAAGAAGTGGTGAATCTAACTGGTCAGCGCTGCAACCGCTTTTGTAAATATAACCTGTAAATAGTTGCTCGTCTTACTGACTCGTCCTTCGCGTAACATTGTGGCGGAGGTGGAACGTTCCCCGTCCTCGCCACGGAGCTCCGAAGCGGCCGCACCGTCGTCTTGTCAGCCATGGCTTCCCATGGAACCATCCCTTCGCCACCCACAGTTTTCCCGGCTCCCAAACACCCCTGTCACATCCTCCTTTTCCGCCCTTACCCCCACAGGACTATTTCAAGCGAACGTCACACGTATTGTTCACCGTGAGATTGAAGCGGCGAGTCCGGCCCCCCCTTCATCCACCATCCCTTGACAGTGCCTTCGACCAAGCGGCCCCACTATTGCCGTTATTAAAGCAGTTATGCGGCAAGAAATAGCAAACCTTGGCATACCTACCGCCTGCTCTGTCTCCCAACCTGATTCGGCACCTATTCCCACGTCCACAACCTGTAATGACCATTATTTCGCTCCAAGACCACGCAATCTTGTTGAACGGCGAACCCCAGACGACAAACCGATCTGCTTTCGCTGCCACCGCATCGGTCATGTAGCCCACCGCTGCCGCACCACCTGGATACCGCCGTACTAGAGCTCATTCGCTGCTTCTCGCCCATACGCCGACGCTCGCCGTTATTCACCTTGCCGTCTGCACCTATATACTTCTGATGCCCCTGAGAGCCGCTCCTCCGTGCGATCGCCGTCGCGTCAACGCCGTCGCTCCCCATCGCCCCAACCTCGCCGCTTTTCCTAGCCAAACCGACGGACGGAAAACTAGGCCATGCAGCCCTTGGAGGTAGTGCTACATCACATTCGCCCTGTCCAAATCCTCCGTTGACGCTCCTCACCAACCTGAACCTAATTGTAGTAGACGTAGATTGTGTTTCGTTGACCGCATTCATTGATACTGGAGCGCAACTACCTATAATGAGCGCTAACCTATGTCGTCAGCTCAAGTACGTTATTACGCCTGCCATCACTCGAGCCGTACGCGTCGCCAGTGGCCCCACTGCTGCAGTCAGCGGTATGTGAACTGCTCCCATAGGAATTGCTGGCCGCCAAGTTCCAGTACTGTTCACCGTGCTCACCAGTTGCCCTCATGACCTAATCTTCGGGCTCGACTTTCTGAGGATGCCTTCTGCCCTCATCGATTGTTCCACCGGTACGCTTTGCCTCGAGCTTCCCCTTCTTTCAGACGTTCGCCCCGAACAACCGAACACCCTCTACACTAGTGTTTGTTCACTTACCTCTAAAAGCCCTAACGTTCGTCGAAATGGCCTCAACGGCAACCGTGCCTGATGGCGACTATGTCGGAGTGTGGCAAATAGATGTAGCACCTATTCGTGATGTCCTCCTGGCGCGCGATATCTCTGTGCCACAGTCCGTCGTAACCCTTGCCGCTAATGAGATGTGTCTCCCCGTTATCAATTTTTGCTTGACGAAGCAAGTGTGTTACCTGAAGGCATAGCGGTGGCCACGCTCCGGTCAGTGACAGACGACCACGTCACTGCTTTTGCAGCCGACGCGTCTCCAGATCCTCCTGATTACCCGCAGGATGCCTTGAAACTCGACGGCCCATTACGTCCCATGGTCGCTCCGGACCTCGCACCTGACCAAGCAGCCGCCCTATATCGCCTTTTGCTTTCCTACAGAGACATATTTGACACTAACAATCGACCACTTGGTCAGTCATCCCTTGTTAAGCATCGAATAAGCACTGGTGGTGCTGGTTCCATTCACCGCCGACCGTATCGTGTGTCCACGGCAAAGCGGCAAGTTATTCAACAGGAAGTAAACAAGATGCTCGCCAAAGCATTGCTGAGCACTCGTCGAGTCCTTGGGCGTCGCCGGTCTTGCTCGTCAAAAAGAAAGATGGCACGTCACGTGGCGTTTCTGCGTTGATTACCGCCCCACCTCAACCGAATCACTAAAAAATGCGGTTGCCCTTTACCACGAACGAACGACGCTCTTGACTTTCTTCACGGTGCCAAATACGTTTCGTCTATCGACCTTCGATCTGGTTATTGGAAGACTTCCATCGATGATGAAGACCAAGAAAAGACCGCTTTCGTCACTCCAGACAGGCTATATCGATTCAAGGTTATGCCGTTCGGTTTATGCAATGCCCCCGCCCCGTTCGAACGGACGATGGACTCTCTGCATCACGGTTTCAAATGGTCAACTTGCTTTTGTTACCTCGACGACCTCCTTGTGTTTTCTCCCACATTTGAGACACGCCTTGAGCGCATCGCAGGTATCCCTGACGTCTACCGCAAGGCTGGGCTCCAATTAAACTCATTGAAGTGCCACTTCGGGCGCCGACAGATTACAGTGCTAGGCCATCTCGTCAATGCTTCCGGCGTACAACCCGACTCGGAGAAGGTTTGAGCAGTAACGACTTTTCCTTTACCTCAGTCTGTCAAAGACGTCTGGAGTGTTGTGGGGCACTGTTCTTATTTCAGACGGTTCGTGAAAGATTTCGCAGCAGTCGCGTACCACTCACTGAACCTCTGAAGAAAGACGTGCCTTTTACGTGGGGTCCCCCTCAGACTGCCCCATTTTCACCCCTTATCACGATTCTCGCCAATCCATCGGTCTTGGGCCACTTTGACCCGTACGCACCTACAGAGGTCCGAACCGATGCCAGTGGTTATGGGATCGGCGCCGTCTTATCGCAGCGCTAACAGGGACATGACCGCGTTATAGCCTACACTAGCCGGCTCCTGACAACTGCAGAGCGCAACTATTCGATTACCGAGAGTGAATGTACTGCACTCGTCTGGGCTGTTTCAAAGTTCCACCCATATTTATATGAAGCCCTTCTCAGTAATCACAGACCATCATGCGCTGTGTTGGATTTCGTCGCTCAAGGATCCTACTGGCCGGCTCGGTCGTTGGGCCCTCCGTCTACAAGAATATCCCTACACAGTGACTTACAAGTCGGGACGCCAACACCAGGACGCAGACTGCCTCTCTCGCTACCCAGTCCAAGACGCGACATCTACGTCTGATACTGACACCGACGCCCGTGTTTCCACTGTTTTACCACTGCTCCATGTCACCGACGAGCCGCGCCATGACCTGTCCTTGCGTTTCATCATTGACCTCCTGGAATCGCCACTTGCCGACAGTTCCATTCGCTTATTCACACTCAAGATGGCATACTCTACCAACGCAACGTTCACGCCCACGGCCCTGCATTACTCCTTGTGATCACTAAACGCCTTCGATCGGTTGCTCTCGACGAACTTCACGACCACCCCATTGCCGGTCACCTTCGTGTGTCACGCATTCACTACCGAATCCGCCGACGCTTCTTTTGGCCAGGTCTAGCTCGCTCCATTCGAAGAAACGTAGCTGCGTCTGAGAAATGCTAGCTGCGCAAGACACCATCGACGCTCCCTGCTGGATACCTTCAACCACTTGACATTCCCTAGGAACCATTCTTTCGGGTTGGTTTGGATTTACTTGGCCCTTTTCCTCTTTCTACCTCTGAGAACAAGTGGATCGCTGTGGCCACGGATTACGCCACGCGCTACGCCATCACCCGAGCACTTCCTACAAGCTGCACCACAGATGTCGCCGATTATCTTCTACGCGACGTGATTTTATTAGATGGAGCTCCGCGACTACGCCACCGCTTTTCTGGCCGCGCCTAGCCCGTTCCGTACGACGTGACGTCGCCGCTTGTGAACTTTGCCAACTACGGAAGAAGCCTTCCCAGCTCCCCGCTGGTTACCTGCAGCCGCTCGACATCCCTGCCGAGCGCTTCCATCGTGTCGGCTTAGATCTTCTCGGCCCATTTCCGGAATCTACACCAGGAAACAAGTGGGTGGCAATCGCGGCAGACTACACGACCTGATAGACTAATGACGACTGATGAACGGCTCCCAGGAATCTACCAGCTACGAACCAAGGGTTCTTCACCTGTGAGGGTAATTCTGCTACTGAACCGCCGATCCCTCGCACAGTGGCTGCTGGCCCCTACGCGTCGGGGTCTTCCTACCCCCGCCGGAGATGCTGTTACGGTTGGTGTCTAGCACCCCATGAAAAAAAAAGGGATTCTCGCCCACCATGCCTCATCGAAACGAAGTGTGACTTCCTAATTCGCAATGGTTTTCTCGAGTGTATGCCGGTCTGGCGGCTGCCCCGCAGTGTATACAGGCCCCTTTTGTGTGTGTGCGACTTTAGAGGGACCCTTTCCTCGAACAGTCAAGCTCTACAGGATAACTTCCGTGAACTAGCAACGCGCGAAAGAGAACGGAGCAACTGTCTACTATTCCCAGGACCGCAGACGGCCGCCTGCAGTGGCGCTCTCGCGTATACGGCAACTGGGAGAATGGATCAGTCGTCCTACCGCAACTGGACGCCCTTTCCGCGAACCAACGTCGCCTAGAAGAATGGAAGGGGCACGACAACACTTCCAGAATGGCAGGCTTATGTCCGTTGTCTTTTCACATCACACTCACCTCGCTCGTGTGTTCCGGACTGCTCGGTTCGTGCCATGTTACTGCAGAGGATCGGCTTACAGCATGGCCATAATGGTTGCGCAGGACGCCAAGCTTGGGTACATCCAGCCAGCTCATCTGGCAACATGGATCCCGCACGACTATGGTAGATGCAACCGGCTGCTTTCATAATCGTCAGCTGGCAGCCACTTGGGCACGACACCACTTCCAGAATGGCAGGCTTACGTCCGTTGCATTTTCAGGTTAGTTACCTGAAAGGTGCTACTTGCGTTAAATCCAGTAATTATTTCTTGTTGGTGGTGTCGTGCCCGCGAGACCTGAATGATGTGTTGAAACAGTTCTTGGCTCTTGCGGGCGAAATATGCTATACCTCGTCTGCAATAACACTGATGCTGTCGGGAGACGTTGTAACAAATCTTGGACCAATGACTAAGGCTCAAGAAGAAGCTTTTGCTGCTGCACTAGACGCTATTAGGAAATTAGAAGTGCACTCACACTGGCGTTCTCAACTAACTAGTTTCAAAGCCAGTAATACGGCAGTTATAAAAAAGTTTCAAAAGCTAGAAAACGAGCAGGTAACACTGCTCGCTGAACTAAAAATTTTGAAACAAAAACAGGAGGCTGCTGAAGGTGAAATCAAGCTGCTGAACGCCAAGATCGCCGTGCTGGTCGATGCTCCCGCATCCGGAAATTCATGCTGTTACAACAGCAGGCACTAATAGCCTTCGCGGTGTATCTGATCGATTGGCCACAATTTCTTCACGATGCGATGACACTGAGAATAGAATGCGACACTCGAACCTGCTTTTCTTTTACATAGCGGACGACGAAAAAGAGGACTGGGCTACGTCGGAGCAGAAAATTGTCGATTTCTGTGCCGAAAAACTTGACTTAAGCCTATCAGGCACGCACTTCGATAGGGTGCATAGATTATGAAAGCACGCCGATAACAAAAAGAGACCCATGATAGCGAAATTGACCTTTTATAAGCATAAAGAACTCATCTTGTCAGCTGCACGAAAGCCTAAGGGCTCTGGGTTTTCGATACGAGAAGACTTCTCCCCAGCTACACGAGAACCAAAAAGAAAACTTATCGAATTCGCGAAGATGAAAAGATTGTATTTCAAGCTCAGCGTCTACAGAATGCGCATAGATGACACAACCTACGTGCACGATGGCGTCACTAGCACAGTAGTGCAGCTGAGCAGATAGCTTAAGCATAGCACTCGAACCCATGACTGCCAGCAGGCACCAGAACCTCGGATCATACCGTCACTGTCAATATCATTTACAGAATATTCGAAGCCTGGTGCGCAAACTCGGTCAAGTCTCTTCTTTCCTAGACGATACAGGTTCTGACATTATCATCTTCCTGGAAACATGACTCCATCCTGACAAGTCCCATACATACCACGTATAATATTTACCGATGTGATAGCACTAATAAACGAGGTGGAGTCGTACTTATAGACATTAGGAAGACGGTAACATCTCATTTAATTGATTCCGACACTAGCCTACAAATTGTCTGGGTTGCGTGCATTACTCGTTTTCAAAAGTTATTGTTGGTTTGCTGTCATCGTCCTCCTGACTCAAGTGTGTTGTTTGTTAGCGACCTGCGAAGCAGAATAGCTCACGCGGTTAGGGTCTGTCCGGCTGAAGGTATTTTTCTCTTCGGCGACTTTAATCTTCCCTCCATAAACTGGTAGCAGTTGTCATCGACCTGCCGCCTTTCTTCAGACTTCATCGCCTTAACATTGGATTTCAACCTGTCACAGATAGTAAGTCAGCCCACTCGTGATTCCAATATACTGGATCTAGTATTGACAACGGTCCCTAATATTGTTGAAAAAATACCATATTTAGATGGTCTCAGTGACCATAAATTAATGCAAGTAAACATTAAAGTACCGTTCAGTTTTTCTGGTGCCACAACTAAGATAATTCGTGACTATAACAGAATAAATTGCAGTGTTATTAACGCTGAACTTGAAACATTTCTTGTCAGTGTATAACTTCCTTGTTTCAGTAACCGAACAGTTCACGATAACTGGGATTTGTTCAAAAATAAGTTAATTACACTGGTTAGTCAACATGTTCTGTTAATTAAAATAACAAATGATAAACGCAACCCGTGGTTCGCTAAGTAACGTAGCAAACTGAGATATAAAAAGAAACAATTGTAAGCGGCCGCAAAACGCGCGTCCACTCCAATATCTTGGAAAAAATACAGCGACTTCTTGAAAAGCTGCTGCTATGGGGTACGAGCTGCCCGAGATAAGTCCTTTTTGCACGATTTACCATCCCTGCTCACAACTAACACAAAGAAATTTTTGAATCAGTCTGTACGGAGCGACAGGACAGCAACATCATTTTGCATGATACCGACCACATTCCTATTCCAGACCATGACTGTCCAAACGCCCTCAATTCATTGTTAAATTAAAAATAATTTTGGGGTTTTACGTGCCAAAACCACTTGCTGATTATGAGGCACACCGTAGTGGAGGACTCCGGAAATTTCGACCCCCTGGGGTTCTTTAACGTGCAGCTAAATCTAATTACACGGGTGTTTTCGCATTTCGCCTCCATCGAAATGCGGCCGCCGGGGCCGGGATTCGATCCCGCGACCTCGTGCTCAGCAGCCCAGCACCATAGTAATTGAGCAACCATGGCGGCTAATTCTTTCTTTTCATCAGTATACACCACAGAAGACAATTTAAACGTGCCTGAGGTAGCTTATCTTGACTACCATTTTTACAGCCCATCGACATTACTGTCGACGGCATCGCATCCATTATAAATAATCTGGAAGTATCCACATCAGCAGGCGTTGACGACATAAACTGAAAGATACTAAAAAAACACGATATCACTCTCGAGTAAAATATTATCTCATATATTCCGGCAATCGCTATCGACAGGAATGCTTCCCCAGGAGGAGGAAGAGGAGAAACATTTATTTAAAAAAAAAGAAAGGGCAAGCAGGCGTCTTTCAGCTTGTGCGGGAGGCGCCCTTAGTCCAGGGCTCCTGCGGCTCTTGCTGTCTTCCGGGCCCGCCGCACCAGTTGCTGCTGGTTACGAGGGTCCGAACTAGTCAGCACAGCCTCCCACTGCTCGGGTGTGGGGTTGGGTATTTGCGGGGCCGCCTTCACGTTGGGGCACGCCCATGTGGTGTGATATAGGGAGGCGTAATCATTACAAAGGGGACATTTGTATGAATATAGTGTAGGGTGGATTGCGTGTAGTCTGCTTAAATGTGGGTATGTATTGGTTTGTAGTTGTCTCCATGTTACGGCGTCTTCACGTGAGAGGGTCTTGTGTGGAGGTGGGTATTGCCGTCTGTTCAATCTGTGGTGTTGTAGTATGGCGTTGTATTGTAAAGGTACGGGCTCCATGGATGCGTCCGTATCCCTCTCTTGTGGCACCCGGGTGGCATGAGCTCGGGCTACAGCGTGCATAAGCTGATGTCCACGGAGGGACTCGTGTCCTGGAGTCCACACTATTTCAACGTCCGGGAATGCGGAGGCCTGTTTGAGGAGTCGGTGGGCGATTGAAGATATTCGACCTCTCGCGTAGGTACGGCAAGCTGCCTGGGAGTCGGTAATAATGGTGATGTACTCGTTGGTCAGATTAGAGGTGATGGCCAAGGCGATGGCTGTCTCCTCCGCTACGAGGGCGCTGGCAGTGCGGACAGTCATCGAGACCACCTCTTGTAGGTTATAGTCGACAACGCTGGCCGTCATGGCTGCTTTTTGGGGGTACTGCGCGGCATCTGTGTATAGTGTGGTGGGGAGACTGCCATATCTTGTCTGTAGAGCTTTTGCGCGAGCTTGGCGACGATCGGCATGATGTTCCGGGTGCATGCTTCTGGGGATAGGGGCTACCTTGATGTGCTCTCGGAAGTTGGGGGCCAGATGGATTGCTTGTTCGTGGCCTTTGCTGTGTGTGGGGTAGCCTAGGCGCGCTAGGACTTTTCTTCCTGATGGTGTGAGGGCTAGTCGTTCTCGTTGGCTTGTGAGGTGTGCGTCTATAATTTCTCGTATAGTATTGTGGACTCCTAGGGCTTCAAGCTTGAGTGTCGCTGTTCCCGGGGGTAGGCCGAGCGCTTGCTTGTAGGCTTTCCGAAGAAGTACGTCTAATTGATCTATCTCCTTGGGAGTGAGGGGCAAGTACGGGGCAGCGTAGGCAATGCGGCTGATTATCAGGGCCTGGACGAGCTGTATTATGTCGTCTTCTTTCAGTCCGTATTGTTTGGTGGTGATACGGCTGACCATTCGCATGATCTGGAAGGTGGTCTGCTTGAGACGTTGGATGGTGTATGCGCCTCCGCCGTCCTGTTGTATGTGGAGTCCGAGAATGCGGACGCGGTTTACTGTGGGTATTTCTTTGTCGTCGAGGGTGAGTGTGATGTTTGGTAGTTCATTGAGTTTTCTTCGGGATTTCTGTCGAACGACTAATAGTTCTGACTTCTCGGGGGAGCGCCGGAGACCACTTGTTTTTGCATATTGCTGGACGACGTCGGTCGCGAAGGTCATTCGCATCTTTAAATCACACAATAGAAATTCCCCACTAAACTACAGACCCATTTCACTTACTTCCATCTGCTGTAAGATTCCAGAGCATATAATCACCTCCCATATTTACAATCATTTAGAGAATAATACATTTTTCTTCGCGAACCAACATGGATTAGGAATGGTTGACCGTGCGACACGCAACTATTTGAGTTGACGACTGAATAACATATTAATCTGGACAAAAATCTGCAAACTGACTGCATGTTTTTAGATTTTTCGAAAGCCTTTGATCGACCAATTTCTAAACTGTCTTCGGTGTCCTTTGATTCACTAACGTTATCTTGGATTCGGAACTTTCTTACCAATCGGCAGCAGTTGACCCTGGTTAATAATTTTTCCTCCCCACTCTCTTACGTTTCCTCTGGTGTGCCACAGGGCAGTGTCCTTGGCCCACTTCTTTTCCTGGCATATCTTTCCGACTTACCGAATAACATTTCTTCTCATGTGCGGATCTTTGCTGACGATTTATAATTTACCGAGAAATTGCTAGTAGTGATGACCACGTAAAAATTAAAAATGATCTTGACCTTATTAGCAGTTGGTGTAGCACTTGGCTAATTTCGCTTAATCCAGAAAAATGTAAAGTAATGTCTTTCACTCGCAAACATTTCCTTTGCGACTTCTCATACTATATTAATAACAATCATGTGTCTGTAGTTACTTCTTTCAAATACCTAGGCGTAACCCTGACAACAAACCTTTCCTGGGCTACACATATCAACAACATCTGCGGAAATGCCTCCCGATCCTTTGGATATTTACGCCGGAACCTCCGTAAGACGCCGACAAATGTCCGTAAATTAGTCTATCATAAATCTGTTCGCCCTAAACTTGAATTTGCTTCTTCAATATGGTGCCCTCATTACATTTATTTAACCACTATGCTAGAATCAGTTCAGAATAGAGCCGCTCGATTCATTTTACCAAATTACAACTGGAACGAAAGTATAACGCAAATTAAAAACAATCTATCAGTTCCTTCTTTGAACACTCGTCGTGATGTAGCACTTATATTGCTGTTTCACAAGTACGTTCCCGGACCGAGGCCATCACCAATAGCTTTGCAAGTTTCTCCATTCACCTCACGAAGATTGCATAATCATCTTTCTTTCATGCGCATCTACGGCAAAACAGACGTTTTTAACTCATCTGCGCTTCCACGTGTCTTCCGCTTGTGGAACGACCTTCCCGACATCCTGGTGGCTGCAGCTAACAAAGAGAAATTCCGTCATAAACATTCATTTCTGATTTAATAAGAACTTGTCTGCGTTCTTTCTTGTATGCTTTTTTTATTTTAGAATTTCAGAGTTTGGTGTAAACTTGACTCTTCGTTGTATTATTATTAACAAAGCATTGTATAATTTAGTATAATTGTTTATTCTTTATATTATGTAAAATTTTTTCCCTTACCCAATGCCCATTCTTCAGGCCTGTAAGATGTCTTGAATTAAAGAAAAGCATCTACATTCCCGGACATGCGGCTTGGTATATACGGAGGCGGGACGCTCTTTCCTCGCTGGAGGATTAGTATCTACGGAGGGGGGACGCCTATTCACAAACCAGACTCCGTGTCTGTCACGTGACGTCGACGGGAGCAAGATCCCTCCCACGATTTTAGAGAGCCTACTTAAGGGATTCCGAAATGTACTTTTCCTCACTTCATTCTCTTCTTATCATCTTTCACCAACCTTTAAATAAGCCATGCAAGTTTCGCAGTAGAAATCGTTTCGTCCTTGCCTGGTCGCCATGGACTACCGGATGCCCGCAGCCTGCCAAAAACGCCACGCTACCCAATAGTAACGTCGGTCGAGCTTCGATAAACAGGTGTCGCTACAACTTGGCAGCAGTACGATACGCTACCCTGGAGTACGCAACACCCCATGGCGATACTGGGCGCGCGTCTCATCGCATTGATCTGGGACAGCGCGATCGGAGAGGACCACCCGAATGTTGTCGAAACGCCCCTTTTCGACCATCCGAGAAAGATCGGCTTTCGGGGAGCGCATTAGAACACTCGAAAACGCTCATCAAAAAACTCTACTGGAGACATGTATCTCGATAATCCGCAACGTGAAATAAATAAAATGAAGGAATGAATCAACGCGTAATAGAAGAGGAATATGGCCACTATGGTAGCAGTTCCTTTCAGATATAAAGGCAGAATGGGGCTTAATGGCAGCTAATATGAATTTCCTCCATTGTACCTTTTGCAGCATTTGTGCAGGTAAGCCGCTTGAACGAATTGTCTTGTCGAGATTTGTCGTGACCTTTGAATGACAGTAGGTATCGTCACACGTGGTTGTATTACTTTTTTTTCGCAATCGCTGTCGCCAAATAATGGCGGGAAAAGATTTAGCTCGGCGCATGATGTGCTTGCTGTAACAGAAAATTCGTGAACGCTCTAACCAATTATACAACCACACATACATATACGAAATACTCTAGGACCAGTATTGCTGTGGAAGGTATGGTTACGCATGCATAGAAAATGAACGGACTTGATCGCTCAATTCCGATCACAAAACAATGACTTTATTCATGCTTTCTGTTTCTAATGTTTCTTCTTCTTCGGAGGGAGAGCCCCATAAAGAAAATACTGGCCGCTTACAGACATCGACAAGCAAAACCGAACACTGGAAAGCGAAACTTGTTAAAACTCATTGACAAAGCGTGGAGTGTCAATGTGGTGAAATTGTGACGAAGGCTATTCGCTTATTTTTCACTTTTAGCGCCACCCGTGTCTATCCATCAGGTTTTAAAGCAAAGAGCATAGAAATGGCTTGTCAATGCGAAGCTGTAAGGGCGCTCAGCTAAACACTCCAGGATTATCGATTGCAACAAAAATATATGTTTTGCCCTCCCCGTCAACAGTACCTTCTCGTAAAGTTTCCTTGCGAAGGAGATCTAGTATGAAGAATAATACTTGAGAAAGGGATACGTTAAAGGTATCCGTGATTGTTAGTCGATAATATATGCTCCTGTGGGTCGCTCGTTAAGCTATCGAACTATCTGGGAGCGGCACACTTAACACGTCACCAGGATATCTAACTCTTGCACACTGCGCAGCTGGTGCCATACCTGTGTTACCCAGTTTCTGTTTTTCTTTTGTTGTGATAATTTTCTGCGTATGTGTCTGGGGTGCGCAAGCGAAAGTGCCCCGTCGTTCTGAAAAACAAGTAAAATGGAACTGATATTAGCGTATTGATTGAGATGTGGAACAGCCTTAACTTTGCGCGCAATTCCTTGCTGCGAAAAATTCGGGAAAATAGTTTTTCAAGTCAAACCATGCTGAATGTGATGCTGCGTATGATTAGAGAGGGGCACGTGCATTTTACAAGTCACTTCTGCAGCGCGTAGGTGAACATTGTATTTCAAAACGTTCGCAAGGCTGTACTTCTTTCTTTGTTAGAGGTAACAAATATACGCGAATGATTGTAACAAAAATATTCCTAACTTTGCGAATGCGGCGCAATGTAGGCGCTTTGCATTAGCGCAAATGACCGCGTACTTCATTCAAATAAACGCAATCACGTTGAATGTGCCCAATTCAGCTTTTGAGCTAAAATATCTAATATTTGCCAACTGACCAATGAGAGTGTAGCACTTCCCGCTTGTCTGCGAAGCAATAAAACAATTTTCGTTTTCGTCACATTAACTACCGGCGACCCTGATGGGCAGCGAGATTACGCATGTGCCAATTTCTTAAAGACACTAACACCTGATTCACGGAATGCTACAAAACAACGACCAGAACGAATGGTGCCAACAGGACATGTGCTGATTTCATCAAAGAATTTACTTATTAAGCCAGGTGCTTATGTAACGAGAGCTTGCAAGTGAAATACTATCAAATGAAGGGAGATTGATAAAAGCAGGAACTTGCGCCACAAAAGCAAATGCTGCATGAGCCATGTTAGACAAACGCTGGCATAGGGTATCGAACTAACGCATGGAGTAATTGGTAACTGTTTATGCCTGGATGATAAATATGAGTTCGAGTCTAAACGAGCAGCTAATCTTGAGGACACCAGTAGGACTGCTTGGCCTTTTTGGGCAGAAAGTTGACAATATGTGACCATTTCAGCCGAGGTGGCTGATTGCGCGAATGCAAAACCACTATGTATCGCTCAACCCAGCGTCCACGCGTAGACCACATACGACGTATTGAAAATGGCGGAGAAACGGCTGCCGGCTTCATTAAAATATATATCCAGCTTGATTTTGAGTTCAAAATTTTCTAATGTAAGAAGGCAGCGGTGCTTGAGGAATAGGGGATGTCGACGAAAACGTACCGGATCTCACTGGATTTAGAGAAATTAATGAATGAATTTGTGGTTTTAATTGGCGCAAGGGCCAGGTATGGCCAAAGAGCGCCATGCAAGTGTTAGTGATTTCGCAGTGGAGTTATGAATTCTGTGAAGTTCATGTGACGTGGCTGTAAAGGGGCCTAAAATATAGTCACTGTAAAGAGCGTAAAATTTACGTGTAATAAAATTATGGCGATGACAAATGACGTGTACTATGAGCATTAAGGTGCATTTCAATATCATGATACGATATAAAAAATGCACAAATTTCTAAACTTCGCTAGAGGCCATGGCCTCGTCAGAGCCTTTGAGACACAAGGGCCTGAAGGCATGTGCTATATAAAACAACTATCACAGCGGCATCCTCTGGAAAGAGGATGCGCTACAAATTTATTGGACTCAAAACATGTAGGACAACCTCATTTAAAAAACTGAGGACTACCTTTGTGTTGAAAAATGGTTCTTTACTAAGAAACATAGCTGGGTGAAGAGGCACGCAATAACAATATGCAAGAGAAAAATGTTTCTTTCTTTCAGATTCGGCTTTGAGACACTCCAAGAGGACGTGGAGGACGGTCAGCCTCTCACCACATCGACCAGGCTGGCGGTTCATTTCCAGTAAGCAGAAAATTGTGAGTACCAAATGTGTGCCCTATTCTGAGGGGGCAGAATAGGACATGTTTTCGCCGTGATTTTGTTGGGGAGGGCCAAAAGCCTAACTGTGGCTTTATAACGTACAGTTTATTGTTTATTTCTGCGTTCCATATGCGTTGCCAGTGTTGTCGCAGTTTCTTGCGCAAGAAAGGCATCAGATCTGTCACAGGGACAGCAGCTGTAGGAAAAGTGTTTAGTGATGTGGCCATTTTATCAGCCAGTACATTACCCTCGATACCTCTATGGCCAGGTACCCAGCATATTACTACATGTATATGTGATATATAAATACTGCATAAGAGGGAGTAAAGTTCAATGAAAACAGTATTTTTAAGCTTTTGTAATGAAATTAACGCTTTTACAAGACTTAGCGAGCCTGTGTACAGAATTGCTCTGTCGAGTTTTAATTTCTGTATATGTCTTGCTGCAGACAGTACTGCATAAGCTTCTGCAGTGAAGATACTTATTTGCGGGTTCAATAAGTGAGATATAGAAAAAGAGGGACCAACAGCAGCATGAGATACACCAGGATGTGAGTTTGACGCGTCTGTGTAGAATTCGGAGCAGCTGCACTTCGATTGAAGTTCACGAAAATGCATATCGATTTCGAGGTCAGGTGCGTGCTTTGTGACCTCTACAAAGGATACGTCACAGTCTATCACCTGCCACTCCCAGGGCGGTAATAGCTTAGCTGGAGGCATTAGGCGATGTTCGAGAACAGGGACATCCATTTCCGTGCTAAGTTCTCTTGCACGCAGTGAGAAAGGAAGTGTCATAGAGAGTTTATTATAAAAAAGTGCTTCACACGTCAAGTCGTTAAGAGTTTTGAAACATGGATGTTCTTTATTGGAGTGCACACTGAGGAAATAGGTAAAGCTGATGTACGTTCTCTCAAAATGTAGTGACCACTCGTCTGACTGCATATAGACTTTCCACCGGGCTTGTTCTAAATGCGCCACTGGCCAGGCGGATACCCAGATGATGAGCGGGGTCTAACATCTTTAGCGCACTCGGTGCAGCAGAGTGATATACTACGGCACCATAATCTAAGCGTGATCTAACCAGGCTCCTGCAAAGATTCAACAGGCACCTCCTGTCGCTACCTCATGTAGTGTTGGATATAATTTTAAGTAAGTTCATGGTTTTTAGACATTTATCTTTAAGACATTTTATGCGAGAAGTGAAAGTGAGCCTAGAGTCAAGAATAACACCTAGACATTTGTGCTCTTTGTTCAAGGGATTATGTTGTCCACCCAGTTCTACACAGGGATCAGGTACCAGGCCTCTCTTTCTTGTGAAGCGAACACAAGGACTTTTGTGTGAGTTGATTTTAAATCCATTTTAGTCTGCCCACTTGGACACCTTCTTTAAGCCCTGCCGTACCTGTCTTTCACACTCTGTAAAGTTGCAGGATTTGTAACCTATCTGTATATCGTCTACGTAGACGGAATAAAAAATGGGTGGTGGCAGTGAAGAACGAAGTGTGTTCATCTTAACGATAAATATAGTGCAGCTGAGCACGCCTCTCTGGGGTACACCAGTTTTCTGCGTAATAGGACGTGACAGTGCATTACCGAATTTTACATGGAAGGTACGATTGTACAAATAGCTTTCAATTATTTTAACATATTTCCACGGATGCCCATTCCCGACAAGTCTCGCCAGATCCCGTAACGCCATGTTGTGTCATATGCCTTCTCGATATCGAGGAATACCGCGGACATATCCTACCGCGGACATATCCTTCAATGCGCACAAGATGATCGGTTGTGCACCGCCCTTGTCTGATAGGGATCGAGCATATTGTTGAGTTCAAGGAAATGTACGAGTCTGCGATTAATTATTTTTTGAAAAAGCTTACACAGACAATTTGTAAGAGCTATCGGACGATAACTCGCTGCCAAGGAAGGGTCTTTTCACTGCTTCTGAACAGGAACCACAAGCGCTTCTTTCCATGTAGATGGGAGGTATCCCACAGCCCAAATAGTGTTGAAAAGTGTGAGTAGTGTAACTTGTGTGTCAGTATTTAAGTTTCTGATCATGTCATACATGACACTGTCAGGTCCCAGTGCAGTGCTTTTGCATGTATTCTAGGCAGCGCGCAACTCGGCAATACCGAAAGGCCGGTTATACGCTTCATTCTGCCTGGACTTTCGTATGATTGGCTTACGCTCTACTATTTCTTTATGTTTAAGAAAGGATTGGGAATAGTGCGTTGAGCTCTACACTTGCTCAAAGAGCTCCGCAAGTGAATCTGCCTGGTCTTGCAGGGTATTGCCTTGGCTGTTTTGCCAAAGGGAGTGAATATGTTTGCCGTCCTCTTACCCTATTAAACCTGTTCCATTTTCGCCTCATCTGTATACGAGTTGATGTCCGATAAAAACTTCTGCCAACTCTCTCTTCTAGCCTGTCGGCGCGTTCTCCTGCCTTGGGATTTGACTTTCTTAGAGTTGATAAGATTCTCTGCAGTGGGAGAGGCGCGTAGCAACCCCCACGCTTTGTTCGCTTTCTTACTAGCGATCCTGGATTCGTCGTTTCACCACGGGACACGCCGTTTACATGCCAAGCCATTTACTTCTGATATGCATTTAGATGCGGCATCTATTATTAAAGCTGTAAAATACTCCACAGCAGCGTCAATTGCTAACGAGGGCATGTCATGCCATGAGATACTAGTGAGAGTTCGGAATTTCTCGCAAGCAGCTGTATCAATCTTTCACCTAGGAACCTGTGGTCGGTATTCGTTTTCTTTAAGTGTTCATAGCAGTATGGGAAAGTGGTCGCTTCTGTAAGGATTGTTGGTAACTTCCCATTCGAGTTCAGGCAGCGCAGACGGGGAAAAAAGGCCAAGATCAATTGAAGAAAAGGTTCTGTTTGCGAGGCAGTAATATGTAGGTTCCTTCTTATTCAACAGACATGCACCGGACGAAAAAAGGAACTGTTTAATGAGACGACCTCGCGCATCAATACGAGAGTCTCCCCACAAGCTGCTGTGTGCATTGAAATCACCCAGAACAACATAAGGTTCTGGAAATTTATCTATAAAGGACGGAAATTAATGTTTGTTTAATTGGTAATGGGGGGTACGTAAAGCGAGCAGATGGTGATGAGTTTGTTCAGCAGAACAACTCGAACTGCCACTGCTTCGCGAGACGTTTGTAGCTGCTGACGTTGACACGCCATGCTTTGATGAATAATAATGGCAACGCCACCCGATGATGCGACAGCATCATCGCGATCTTTGCGAAACGCAGCATACTGTAGGAGAAAATTTGTGTGTTTCGATTTTAAGTGTGTTTCCTGTAAACACAGCACTTTTGGATTGTGTTTGCGGATAAGTTCTTGTACATCATCCAGGTTTCTGAAAAGACCTCTGACATTCCGTTGAATAATTTGTGTATACCTATTTAAAGTAAATTGGTGCTGTGCGTGCGGAAACGGAAGTGATGCCTTAGATTACAGAGCGCTTTCGAGGCCCTGTAATGGGGGTTTTGCCCTTTCTGAAGCTTTCGAGGGAGCCTCGCCGTTTCTTAGGCGCTTGGCGCGCCGTGGCGATAGGTGTAGTGTCCATTGCCTCTTGTGAGGAGCCGGACACGTGCTCATGCGAGCGAGAAGTTACCAGAGACTCCGGCCTTCGAGGGCAAGGCCCCTGCGCCCACCAGCCCGGAGGTCGATGGGGCTCCCTGAGGGATTTGGATGCGCCGGCTGTTGCCAGCGCTGGAAGGGGCCGGGGAGGTTGGGGCAGCCTCGGCTGCGCCCACCTTCGGGGTCGATGGCCCTGTCTGCTGGGTTGGCGTAGGAGCGCTAGCTGCAACCGCCGTGGGGGCAGATGGCGCAACTGCCAACTCACTGCCTATGGGTCGGCCATCCGCCGGAAGCAGTTGTGTCGCTGCCCCCTGACCCGTCATATCGGCAAAGGTTTTCTTAGCCAGGTATAAACCCCGCCTGCGTGCCTCCTTGAAACTTATGTTTTCCTTGACTGCGATTCATTTCCTTTTCCTTTTTCCAGGATGGGCACGATCGAGAGTACGCGGCGTGCTCCCTATCACAGTTTACACAGGGGAGAGCGTTCACACAAGCTTCAGTGGCGTGTTCGTGGGCACTGTATTTCGCACATGCTTGGCGGCCCCGGCAGCTCTGCGAACTGTGGCCGAAGCGCTGGCATCTGAAACATCGGAGTGGATTGGGCACGTAAGGCCTAGCACGGAGCTTTATGTACCCGGCCTCGATTGACTAGGGTAGGACACTTGAATTCAAGGTGTGCATTAGGTGTTTGCCCGCAATCTCTTTACCATCCCGCCTCATCTTTATTCTTTTCACATTGACAACATTCTGCTCACTAAAGCCATCCAAGAGCTCTGCGTCTGTCAGCTGAAACAAATCATCGTCTGAGACAACGCCGCGGGTGGTGTTCATAGTGAAGTGCGGAGTCACTGTCACTTGAACGTCCCCAAATCAGAATCAGAATCAAAAATTTATTATTAGAAGTTGGGTCACAATTGCAAGTACATAGTATGCAGAAGGAGGTCCCATAGTCAAAGACTGTATCGGGACCTCCTGTACAAGAACGGTTATTGTAGTTAACATCTGAAGGCAACAACAGCATATAATAATGAAGTATACAAGCAACAAGAAAAGAACGGTTACAGAACAAAATACATGATTGATTACAAAAAATAACAAGGTGTAGCATATCTCATGGTAGCAGCAAAATTGTGCGCGAACAAAATACCAGCAGTTTATTTACAACAACAAAAAAAGAGGGAAAAAAAGAAAAACAAAAAGAGAAGAAAAAAGCGAACAATGACCGACTACAGTAATCCTTGTCGTTAATCTGTCAATAAAAGATGCATTTTTAGTTCTCTTTTAAAATGTTATAAAGATCTTGAGTTTTTTATTGTGAAAGGAAGCGTGTTCCATATTGATATGGAGGAGAATTCTACAGACTGCTTACCATAGTTAGTGCGGATTCTTGGTAAAAGAAAATTGTTATTCAACGCAAATCTGGTGGTACTATGAATCATCAGGTTAGAAAGCGAAAATGGGATCGATGGTAGCTCATTATTCACAAATCTGTAGAAAAAATACCTAGGTTGTCTTTAGTGAGTCCAGATATGGTAAGAATGTTATTCTCGTGTAGTAGGGAAGTGGCATTAGAAAAGCGTGGGCTGTAAGTAATTATTCTTATGGCTCGGTTCTGAACTGTCTGGAGAGATGCAGTATGAGTATTATAGGTGTTACCCCAACATATTATGCCATAAGTAATGTGAGAGTGGACAAAAGAGTGGTAAAGCGAGAGTAATGGGGCACGTGAGAAGTAAGGGCATGTTTTAATTAAGATGCGTATACCATAATTTATTTTCTTTTTTATGTGAGCAATATGATTGTGATATTTCAAATTACAATCAAGTAGAATACCAAGAAAAGATGACCATGAACTTGGAGGAAGGCGGTGAGAACCGAAAGTGATAGGTGGAATGGATGGTATGTTTCGCTGATGAGAAGAGAATACAACAAATTTAGTCTTAGTTGCAATAATAGATAACATGTTAAGATTACACCACCTTAGGATATTTTCAAAGTCAGCGTTTAACTTATTAACGAGAGATGAGATATCTTTATGAAATGTGAATATAGTGGTGTCATCTGCGTACAGAATGCATTTTGTGGAAGAGAGACAGTTAGGTAAATCATTAATATAAACCAAGAATAGAAGTGGACCCAGGATAGATCCCTGGGGCACACCAACGTTAGCAATTCGCTGTCTAGAATAAGCGTTGGAAATGGAAACAACTTGAACTCTGTTATATAAGTAGCTTTTTAGTAGTGAGAGGGCAGGCCCACAAATGCCAATAGCTTCGAGCTTCGAAAAAAGGATATTATGATTTATGCTATCAAATGCTTGCGTTAAATCGATAAAAACTGAAGCGGCGAGAAATCCTTCGTCGATTAATTTTTTTAGTTGATCAGTAAGATGAATAAGTGCCATCTCTGTGGAATATTCGTGGCGAAGACCAAACTGGCATGAAGAGAGAATATTAAATTTAGAAAGGTATTTCGTTAGCCGTATTTCAATTAGTTTCTCAATAACTTTCCCAAAGAATGGTAGAATGCAAATAGGTCTGTAATTATTTATTAATGAGCTATCGCCTTTCTTAAAAACTGGGATGATTTTGCCACGCTTAAGTTCAGAAGGAAATAAACCAGTCTTGAAAAATTAATTAACAATAAATGAAAGTATATCTGAAATTAAGTGCACAATTAATTTAATGTTAGCAGGGTGGACCTCATCAATTCCAGCGCTTGTTACTTTTAGATTATTTATAACTGCAGTTATTTCTTCCGGCGTTGTAGGAAATAAAAAGAATGAATGAAGTAGACGGTTCATGCTTATGGTCTATGTAGGGGAAGGTAAAGTGTTAGGAAAGAAAAAACTACTAAAAGCCTCAGCCATATCTGCAGGGGAATTTAGCTCGACTCCCCTATCTAAAATTCTAGATACTTGGTTTAGTCGTGTGTTCCTGTTTAAGAAAGAGTTGACAATCTCCCATTTTTTTTTACTGTTATTAGCCGCCTGTAAAATTTTTTGCTCGAAATACAGTCGCTTAGCTGATTTTAGTTTACAGGTAAGAGTGTTACAGAAGTTTTTATATCGGGCACGTAAGTTCATGTTAAACGGTTGCCTTTTGGTCTTCCTATATAAGTTATCCCGTTTACGTAAAGCTATTAATAACTGCTGCGAGATCCATGGATTGTGAGAAAATGATACAGTTTTTTTACATTTCTTTTTGCAGGTGAACTGCCGTAGGTATGATATAATACGTGAAAAAAATGTGGAAAATGCTTTCTGTGGGTCGTTTAGTGATCTAATTTCAGACCAATTTGTATTAGCAACAGCAGTTATGAAGCCGACTTTGTCCAGAACGTCTTTAGTATGTGTAAGTGGGCAAGGTCGTACGTTGGAGTTGAAGCGTAAGAGCAGGGGATAATGATCAGTAATGTCGATGTGCAAAACTCTTGCCTCTGGTGAATGAAGGAGATTAGAAAGAGCATGATCAATAAGTGTACCAGTGCCGTTAGAAACTTCCCGTGTGGGGACGTCAATCAAACAATCATATCCGTAGCTATGGAACAAACTAGTATAGTGAATACATATGGGTGATGTTTCATCTAGTAAATTAATATTTATATCACCCATCATAACAGCATTCTTATTTTCTAGTGATGTAGTGTGTAAGATATGATCAAGATTAGTACAGAAATCACTAACTGATGATGAAGGAGAACGGTAAATGCAGCCAAATATGAAATCCTTGTTATCCTGAGCAAGAAAGCAGTTACTGAATTCAATCCAAACAGATTCGCAATTAGTAATGGTTAAGGATAGGTCATGTCTTCTTCGATAAGCAATATTAGGAGAAACAAATATGGCCGCACCACCGTGACAGCTCGTTAATCTATTGCAGTATTCCAATTTATAGTTAGGGAAGCAATATAAATTTTTGTCGTCGTCAGATAACCAAGTTTCAGTAATGGCAATTAGCGAAAACGAACTAGTTAGCGATGCGAGGAAATTATCGATTGAGTCAAAGTGCTTACGAAGACTCCTCGCGTTAAAATGAATGATGGAATGAAATCCCCTCAAAAAGGAATTCACTTGATGAGGTTTCAGTAGGGAAGCCATAATTGTTATGTCAATTGGTTAAACAATGAGCTCTAGTCTGTTTTGGTTAGGTCAGATTCGTCTCGAATGCGGAGAACTTTGCTGTTAGTGGTTTTCCTAGCCTTGATTTGGCAGTTGTCCGTCCAAAGGAACATCCAGTTCCTTTCTTTCTTCAAAGTTAGGGCTTTCGAAAAGAGAGCCTTGTTGGATAGGGTTAGATGCTCATTTACAAAGACGGGAGCATTAAATGAGCCAGAAAATCCAATGTCACTAAGAAAGAGTTTGGCTTTACGCGCCTTGCTCACAAAATCAGCTTTCTTAGCTCTGGAGCAGAACCGTGCAATGATATTTTTTTTGTCGTTAGCTCTGGTGGGTACGCGATGAACAATGTCCAGATCGTTAGGCGATACGGGACAGCCAATTTTGTCTCCTACTGCCGTCATTATTGCGATACAGTCCTCTCCTTGGGAGCGGGGAATGCCCTTGATCTCAACATTGCCAAGCCGAGAGTACTGTTCGAGCTCCTCCATTCTGCGAGTCAATGACTGGTTTTGAGATTTTAATTGTTTGTTCTCAGCAATTAGGGTTGTATTCTGGCTACGCAGTTCTTCAACTAGACCGTTCAAGTGCTCGGCACTTGTATTCAAGGAATCAACTTCTTTTGTTAGCTCGACAACGTCAATCCCAGACTCCTTCATTCTTAGCAAGATCTTACCAAAGACTAGTTCATGCGTGCTTTTAGTCATGTTGATAATCTTAACTTCCAGCTCCTCAGTTTTCTTTGAGAGTTCTGCATTCGTTGGCATGTTATGAGTATTAAACAGAGACTCGGATAGGGAAAAAAACAGAAAAAGAAACAGTTGATGGCAGCAGCAGCAGCAGCAGCAGTGGCAGAAAAAAAAGGGATACAAAAAAACTCAGGAATACCTGCGCAAACAGAGGAATCAGGATTCAGATGTGGGTCATGCAGTGCCGCTGCTGCCAGTGAAGATCAGGCGTCGATGTCGGCTTGTTTATAGGGCGCGCAGCGATAGCAGCGATCTCCAGCGGTGATTTAGCCGATGCCAGCAGCAGACCACGAAGTGGCTACGCAGTCGCAGACTCACCCAGTGTGGATGATTCAGCGCCGTCCAGGGAAGCAAGGCGGCGGGATGGCACCACGAAGATGTTCACCGAAGAAACAGCGGCCGACAAGGACAGCTGCGCAAACAGAGGAATCAGGATTCAGATGTGGGTCATGCAGTGCCGCTGCTGCCAGTCAAATGACATGAGACTGGGTAACTTTTCAAATTGTTTCATATCCTGGAGCTCCAAGAGGAGATCACTTGCCATCCTTGTTGCCTTGTAACCTGGACCAAGAGCCTCAGTTAAAGACTTTAAAACTAGAAATGCGGAGATTGTGCGTACTTGTGTATCTGACTTTTCCGAGTGAATGACGTGAAATTGTGGGAAGTTGGGTCTTTCACGACCAAAGAACTTGAATACATCTTCGGTGCACCCTCTTTTCTGAAGGCGATCAAGGAGGGGGGGGGGAAGGATTTTGCCATAGGAGAATTCATTTTTAGGCAATATCGCCAGCCACCCACCGTAGAGCCTTACAAGGGGGCGCTACAGGGACTAAAAACAGGTCCTGTAAACGCCAGCTGTACGTTATCACTATAACCAAATATGAGATAACCTAGGTTGGCTATTCACACAAGGTTAACCCTAGCTACCTGGAAAAATTGGAAGTGAGCGGAAGCTAGGAGAAAACAGGAAAGATGAAAAGTGAGAGAAAGACGAAGGCTGGAGGGAGAGAGAGGCAGGAAAAGGCAACTACCGATTTTCCCCGTGTGGGTCAGTCTGGGGGTGCCGTCTATGTGAAGCAGAGGCCGAAGAGGTGTGTTCCCTCTGCCAGGAGGGTTTAAAGGTCCAAACACCCAGCATTGGCTCAACCCCCAGGATCTCCTTTTCCTCGGACACGGCTAAGCCGCGCATGGTTAGACGCGGGAGGGTACAACCCTCGTGTGTTCGGGTACGTGGTGTCGCAACACACCAAACGCCTGCTGACGCAGACGCCCCTACGAGGGATTTAGAGGAAGGCACACGCCGAGACTTGATTTACTGGGGTAGATGGCGTGATCACCGCTCCTCGATTGGACGGATCTTGCTCCCATGCCAACCTTCAGTTGCCTTTGTTACGTTTGTTTTCCTAATGCCGCGATTTTGATCCTACCACACTGAACATTGCGCTTCGGAATAGTAGCTAGCCGGGCTTGCTGGTACGAACACATACTTTGGCAAACAGCGGGAAAAAAAAGACGGGACACAGAAAAGGGCCCTGACTTCCAACGAGAATGTTTTTTGCACGAGTGAGTAATAGGTAGGCGCAGTCGTTGCGTGACGTACCAGCAAGAGCCATAAAAACAGGCGACTTGACCGCCGTTCTACTAGCACGCAGAAAACAAACTGAAACTGGACAGTTGGCTTTGCTTCAGCCTCATGTTTCTTCGTTAAGGATTAGCAACGCATAAAAAATGTATGTATGCCGAGATGCCTAGTGCGCACATAGGATACCAAGCGCAGTTTCCTTCTTTGTAAACTACAGCGTGGTTTCTCGAAAAAAAAAGTTATGTTCTTGTCCGTCTTCTCCTAAGAACGCGCAGCTGGATAAAGAATTAAAAACGGGATTTGTTTTTATTCAGAGACTTGTCACACCACGATCAATACATCGCTCACATTCCTTGCAGACAACTGGCGTCACGCAATAGCAAGTTATGTGGCAAGGTTTCGAACACCACGAAGAAAAAAAAACGTTGCTGGCGTCCTCTATCCCAAGAGAGCAGCGGAAGTGACATTCCATTTTCATCACGAGCTTCCGCTTGCCGTTTGGTTCAAGTTTCTCCCATCGGTCTTGATTTTGCTCACAGAGACTCCAATGCACAAAGAAAACTTCAGTACAAGGCGTTTCCATTGTGAAACCGGGAAACCGAGAATTATGGACTTGTTTTTGGGGAATGTCTTCACATCTATAATCCGTCTTGACCTCTTTTCTTTTTCTGTCAATGAATGTGAACCAGGAAAGAGTGCGCTTTGCGAGAAGGCGAATAGACCTTAGATAATTGTAATAATGTCCATTGGCAGCAGATATCGACGGTGTCAGTGACCATGGCATGATAGGCAGAGCTAGTTCCGTAACCTGAACTGCTACTAGTGTCCTGCGTACTGCATACATAGCTATTTCCTCTCAAGGCATTCAGAATTCACTCTGTCCGCTTGCTCTTCAATATCCCATTCATTGGTCATTCCATGTCGAACCTTCAGTGGTCTGACTCGCCGATGACGTTGCCTGACTTGCCCAGGCTGGAGCATCGATACTTTTTATACCTTTATCGAGAGTAGACGCTGCAACACAGCTTCGCAATCACGCTCGTACCATCACGTTGAGTTACTGGTATACACCGCAGAACTATAATTGCCGATTATAGAGCCTCGGCATATCACTGAAACTGAAATTACTAGCAAACCTTTCGCGACGTGACGCAACACTGCTATGCCTGCTATGGGTAGGAGTCGTCATCGTCATCATCATCAGCATGGCTACGCCCACTGCAGGGCAAAGGCCTCTCCCAGACTTGTCCAACTACCCCGGTCATGTGCTAATTGTGGCCATGCTATGCCTGCTATGGGTAGGAGTCGCCATCGTCATCATCATCAGCATGGCTACGCCCACTGCAGGGCAAAGGCCTCTCCCAGACTTGTCCAACTACCCCGGTCATGTGCTAATTGTGGCTATGCTATGCCTGCTATGGGTAGGAGTCGTCATCGTCATCATCATCAGCATGGCTACGCCCACTGCAGGGCAAAGGCCTCTCCCATACTTGTCCAACTACTCCGGTCATGTGCTAATTGTGGCCATGTTGTCCCTGCGAATTTCTTAATGTCATCCGTCCGCCTGACTTTCTGCCGACCCCTGCTATGCTTCCCTGCTCAAGGAATCCAGTACGTAACCGTTAAGGACCACCTCCTCAATACATGCCTTGCCCATTCCCATTTCTTTTTCTTGATTTCGCCTAAGATGTCATTAATTCGCGTTTGTTCCCTCACACAATCTGCTCTATTCTTATCCCTTAACGTTATCCCTTATCCCTTATCTCTTAACGTTGGGTAGGAGTAGCATTCACAAACTCCTACAACTATCTTATTGGAATGGCGGACTCACCAATGTTGGCTAAGGCGCAAGTGTGAAAAGACCATCTGCCATCTTCTGTACCGCTGTTCTCGCTTCGATAACCAACGGCACACTCTCCAGTGTGCCTTGAAAAGACTAGGAAGATAAGCCATGAACGGAACCCTTGTCTCATAGTTATTCAACCCATAAAATCATTCGAGCGCTTCTTCAGTACCTGAAGGCAACAGACTTGAATGCCCGACTGTAGACATGCTGCACTTAGCTTGGTGCATATGAAAGTGTGATATAGATTCATGTCATCTCTTTCTTTCCCTTCCTCATCCGCCTTCCCATGTGTAGGGTAGTAAACTGGACTCAATCTGATTAACCTCCCTGCCATTCCTCCCTCCCTTCTCTCTCGCTGTGGGAATTGTTTGATGCCAATACTGCGGGATATATTGGTTTGAGTACAAACTTTTACTTTTTTTTTGCTTCTGTTTTATGCACTCTTGTATGTATACCCTGTTAGGAGAATTTGTCTTTGTGACTGTCCTAAGTACGTGGAAGAGCGTGAAAGGTTGGATAACGACCTTAAGCGTCTCGACAGCGCACCGTTGTCGGAGGATGTTATTTTCGGCCCTTGGCCAGATGCTCAATCGAGTTTGAAGGCCATCCAGGCATTACTGAACTTTTTAAAAATGACTGGCCTGGATTGCAGACTTTGAGCATGCCAAATTGCTTGCCATATCTTCTACATCTTCCTTCTATCGTCATCTTCGCCCATCATGCACCTCTTTCTTCCCTCTTTCTTTCCCTCTTCCCCTTACCCCAATGCCTGGTAGCTGGCTAGAGGAATATACCTCAGGCCGACCTCTCAGCATTTCGTATCATTAAACTTCTCTCTCTCTCTCTTGTCAATCACCTGGCACACGCCCTAATGATAACGTATTTTTGCCACTATTTGTTTTTTTTCAGATAGCAATGCATAAAGAAATATTACCGTGCACTGCAATCACTTCGCTAATATTTGTATTTCTATATTAAGTATGTGGTCAACAATAAGATTCAAGAGATCATTGTCGATTTCATTACCATAACTGAGAATCCGTCATTACAAAGGGCATGAGCCACATTGGATCATATAAATAAAGTCGAAATATTAAAATATGAATAATGTGCCTGGCACCAATGTAAGATTTATCGAAAGGCAACTTCTTCAGTATCAACAAAGATAACATTTCCACCCAAGGTTTCGATGCAGACGATATTTTTTTAAAATTGCTTACATAATCTTTGCTCATGCTGACAGCTGCGCTTAGAAATTTTTCAACACCAGGTATAATAGAAAAACGGGCAATACTGACACCATGATTGGAAGCATTAAAATGCAGAGACATAATCAAACAAGAAGCATGGAGGGTATGATTCGAACCAATTGCGATAAAGCGCCATTTTTCACAAATGCTGTTCGGGAATCTGCATGTCACGACAATTATGACCGTTTATTTTCCAATCCATATGCCGGTAACAACATAATCAGGTCGTCGCACAGCTTATATTTTTGCCGTACTTTTAAGATCTGGATTGCGCTGCGCAATTATAGCCTCTGCTCTTAAGACGAAGCCTTACCTCGTGGGCTCCGATCTAAATGCACGTGAAAGGAGAAATGCTTTCTCGGCAATCACGGCATTTTATTTGATAATGTTTGCTGCATTGAAAAAAAATAAAGTTAAATTTGGTGACTGTTGGTTCCGAAATTTTGAGGTAGGCCATCAATGTTTCAATAATATTTGTTGAAAATTGCAACTTTACAGAAAACGAAACTATCAGGTTTACAACTCTGTAACTCAGCAATAAAAAAAGAAACATTATTTCACAATTCTGCGAGTTCTATTTAATAATACACATAAGGCGGACAAAATGTATGTATTACACGTGGCTATCAAATATGCCACCAATATGTAAATAGGGCTTTTGCAAAACGCTTCTAAACAATGCGTCAAAATCGCGCCATATATAAATTAATTTATCAAATTTGAGCGCTTAGGGTTATCTCTGGAGGATTTAATTTAGAGAACTGCGATATCTGTTCTTGGTTCAGTGCTCCGAATTTGCAAACATATTGCTGATATTGTTTCTTGAAATTACCAATTTTTGAAATTGTTTAGTACATCTAAGCCTTAAATCAAAATGCCATTTCCAACAGTCACTACAACTTTCTTGGTCAAATGCATCAAATCTCATTAAAATCGGCCCAGTTGCTATATCAGGAAAGCGTATCTGCGTGTTACATGTATTTGATTTGGTGGCATTGGAGTTTGGCCGAGCTAAAGCTTCTTCTCCTTATGTTATTTACGCCTCCTTCCAGGAGAACTCAAAGCGACTTCATCTGGAGGACGGAAATCGAATGTTTCCGCTTAACCATAACGACTTGAGCGAACTAGGGTGGTTGCTTGGGCTAGTTGGTAATTCATGATCAAAAATAACGTACAGCGCAAAGGACCAGGACAGCGATAGACGACATACACAGCGCTGATTTCCAACAATATTTTAGCGTGCGTGAGACCTGTGTTTGCATAATGTAGCAGTTTATTAAAATGCAAATCTGTGTTCGTGACTGTTGCGAATTCATTCAGCTGGCGATTGTGTGCTTATCAGCGCCTCGCTATTACCGACTGACGGTATATATATATATATATATATATATATATATATCCTATACCTTTGCCGTCACCGCATTTTTCCCGTCTTCTGAGTTTTACAAGAACCAGCGTTTCTTCGACCGAAACACATAGGAACTGGTATATTTCTACCCGTCGCATACACAGCACGTTGTAGCAGCTAAAAGTGAGGAAAGTATTAGAGTAATTCAGTCAAGATATTACGCCTATGCATAATTTTTCAAACGCAAGCATAAAGAATCTCAAGATCTCACGCGATGTGTAAATCGGCTTAAGAGAAGCTTTTATTGGTGTTTTTAAAGAACGCTCTTCTTGCCTTTTAAGAAACCGCTGAATATTTGTTGATGATTATTGCTATGTGTCTTTATATTTTAAGTTTTTGTTTTCAACGTGCTGTTAACGGTCAGGGACTTCTGTACACATCGTAGTACTGCGTTGCTTTGTACTTACTGTTGTTCCCCCCCCCCCCTTTTGTCATGCCTGCCGCGCCTTTAGGGTATTTGAATAAATAAATAAATAAATAAATATAATGAGAGCAGCCTTCGGGATATACAGGGACCAGAGATGGCTGAGGTTTAGCCTTCTGCAGAAACCAGCCGAGCTTTGGCCCCTGTTGAAATATGCACATACGTACAATTTCGTCTGGCGTACACTCCCTTCTTATGTTTATAGTTCTCATATAAATGTATATTTATATGTAAATATGTGATTAAAGGAAGGCGTACTTGTAAATAAATTACGTATGTATTGCTTTTGTCAAAACTCACATACATGTAAAATTATTTGCCGTTCGGTGGTCTGCCAGCGTTTGCATGGTGACTGCCAGTTGTTTGATAGGGGCTATGTGAGCCTGTTCATTACGCGGCTGATCACTTGTATCTCACTTGACTCTAAGAAAGCCGTACGATACCACTGAAGCAATATAAAATTGTCGATTTCTGAGAAAATATTCAGTCAACGTTGTAAACTCTGGCGCTCGTCCAATTCCTATTGTCACCGAAGCGCCGCTCGCATAAGTACTATGGATCAAGCGCATGGCCATTAGCGTTGGAGTCATGCGGGTGCTGCTGGGCAGCGGTGTCGGCCCTCACACGGCGCAGCTAATAACACACCCCTTCATACGAGGGACCGAAGTCACAAGCGAGAATCAGAAAATAGTGAAGCCTTTCATTCTGTTTCTTGTAGTTACCTAACGCCTATAGGAAGAAGTGCCCTCTCATGAAAGATAAGGCAAACATCAAGAAAAGCTTCCCGCATACTGTTGAATTCAAATTTTATAATACGACCAGTTTGATTGCAAAATATCTAAGCCTGACTTTCTTTGTATGCCTGGCTTTATTCGCCTTCAAGAGACTTACATTGAATATTATCCTGGCCTTTGTTGGCCGACTGTTCAAAAAGCTGGATAACAGTTTTCGTTCGCTCGATCTTAAGAAATTTGCTCACCAAGACATTGCGCGCCGATGACCGTGGTTAAAGAATCACGATTCGCGTTATTCTTTGCGCAGAATATTACCTCGTCTGATTTCGGAACGTCCGCCAAGCTTGCGCAAGACCTGAGAAAATAGCTTTCGTGCGCAGCCGGCTGTTACTGCAACAGCTGCACCCGATCGTCCATCGCCGCTGAGCTCGCGAAAGACGCAATGCGCCAAACACTCGGCGACGTCGCCGAAGGGCGCTGTTCTATACACTGATTCTATTGAGCACTGTCGCGCGATGTTCTCAGACTCGCAGTACTGGCAGGTCTATTGCACACGCTCGACAGAGAGTTCATCGCGCTCATATGGCGACCTTTTCCGCTTCATTTTTCTTAGTAGGGCAGTATCTCCCGGCCAGATGGCTCTTCGCAGCGCTTCACCGTTGCTTATGAGCACCTATTAGGAACAACGGCGGTGTCGTTAGCAGCAATTTCTTTCCTGCGGAAACGGCACGGGAGAGCCATAAAAATACTGAATAAGATTCTCCTACAGATATTAGCCGGCTGCTCCTGAATTTTATTGCCGTCACGAATATGCTCCACCATCTCCCATCCTAATAAAAACGTAGCCTTTAGTATCTTTTACTTTGGCCGTTCTTCTCTTGAGCTTTGCCGTATTTTCTTCGGTTTACTGAGTTTTACAATTACCAGTGTTTCTCTGGGTAAAACACCTAGGATCTGGTATTTTTCTACTGGTCGTATACACAGCACGTTGTAGCAGCTGAAACTGAGGACAAGTATTAGAGTAATTCAGTCAAGATGTTACGCTTATGCATGATGCTTCAAACGCAAACATAGAAATCTCTTAACCTCACGTGATGCGGAAATCGGCTTAAGCGATCTTTTATTGTTATTTTTAAAGAACGCTCTTTTTGCCTTTTAACAAACCACTGTTTTATGTCTTGAAGCACAAAAGAAACTGGAACACCAATACATTTCGACGGACACTGAAAATTAATATCTCCGCACTGATGCTGCACAGATAATTCGTTCCAAGTGAATATGCCGTGAGAACTCAGCGGCTATAATTGGCAGATTGCAATATGTGGCGCAAAGTAATCAACTAAAAACATAATTAACGCAATTACGTTAAAAAATCAATTGTAGATATTGGTTTCTCGTATAAGAAATGGCCGCCTCATTGAGTAATTTAGACTAAAGGTTAAAATTGTGCTGTCTGCGATAGGCAACCTTTACAAAATCTGGGGCAGCTAAAAAAACACACCCTGTATATGGACCAGTAAGAAAACTTGTGGTAAAGACTATTGCACCACTCATTGTCGCTTATTGTGGACTGTCAGAATGGCCTTGTGGTCGCTGTGACATACACTGATGGGCATACTCCTAACTGAAAACACATTCTTTGACAATGTAAAACCGATGCATGTAGGCCACTGGGTGACCTGTTGGGCCTGATCGGGATGGCATCGCCAGCGATAGGTCTCGAAACACGAAACGCATAAACCAACCCTTGTTGGTCTCGACACATTGAAATCACCGACAACGATCGCAGGGGTAGTGTCATCGCAACTAGCCCACGCAAAGGGAATAGCCGTAACTTTTGCGGGGATATGAGTCATTGCATTTTTTGCTTGCTTACGAGGGTATGAGTAATTGCTTATGGCGGTATCAGCCATTGATGACGTCAGTTTTCGACACACTGTTCTGTGTGTTGTATGCGTCATTAGAAAGAGTGTAAGCACTCTTTGTAGCCTCTGCTTTACGGTGATATGAGCAATTGCATTTTTTGCTTACTAACGGGGGCATGAATGCTTACGGTGTTATGAGCATTGCTGATGATAGTTTTTGTTGACGAAGAACAAAAATGCATGAAACCGTAGCTATATACACCTTGGCTGCCAGAGAATACAAATCAAACTTCCAATAAAGAAAGCACACGGGCGACTAAAAGAAAGAAGAGAGCTGCGTCGAGAGTTGGTACTGGTGATGCAAGGCTTGGGGTGCAAAGGTGCGCAGCCGTAGGGCCAGGAGGACCCCCGCGTGCAAGGCCTCCGCTCAACCACTTCTAGTTTCCCAGATTTCATTTGGCATTGGTCCTCCCCTTCAAGTTGCCCGATCACTTGCTCACACTTTGCCTAATCATTCTTTCTCAGTTCAGCCTCGGACTGGAACGGCCTCTTCCACACGACATCGCCGCAATCACCTGCCCATCCACATTTTTGAACTGTATAACTACAATATTTAACAACGAGCAAACGTGTACTTTATCTTTTGTTTGCGCACTTAATTTGTTACCCACCCCTGATGTATTACCCCCAATCCTGGGTGCCTTTAATGTAATAGAGTGAAGGGATGTGAAGATGCCTCTGGTAAAGCTGGATTTGTTTCTTTTTGACACCTCGGTTCCTAAATAGAACTTCCACCAACTCGTGACCAGGACAACGAAAGCCACAGAGGGTGCAAATTTTACAGCGAAGCCGCTACCCTTTCGTTGGTCGGGATTGTGCGGGTCCGCGTGCGCGGAGCTCATGCAAAAAATGTGGGCCGATCCCGGAGACCATGCAAAGAAGCGGGAAGCGCACAGTGTGCTGCTTCTTCAAGAGGCATGACGCGACGCCATCACTTGACATCATCACTTGACCAACACATCAACCCGTGACGTTACTTTGGACGGCATGAGGTCATCAAATTGGGTCATCAGGCGATATCGTCAAGTGACGATGTCTTTTACTCGTACATTCGAATTACAACCCGAAGCATTCATGTCAGCAGCTTGTGTGTAAGTCCTACTTTGCGGATTTTCTGACGCAATCTACTTTGACAAATTCAATAAGTGCAATACCTTACTTGCGCTTGGCAGAGTGCCTAGGAGAAAGTGGACGCATGCTGCAGTTCCGAATCCGTACGTGAGGGCTCGACGTACGTCGGCTGTGCAGGTGGTCCTTGTATAGCATCATCAACAGCTTCGTTGTAGATCCACTCTCACAGTGTGAAATGCAGGCGGCTTTTTTAAAAGGGTGTACATGACTGTATGCAATAAGAACAGAACCGAGTTAGCATAAAGCCCTAAGGCTTGAGTGCTGCTTAAAAAATGCGAATGTCCTGTGTGGTAGCTACTTTTTACCAACGCTGTCAAAATAGCTGTGTTAAACACTGTAATTCATCGTACGGATGCTCATCGGCCTTTACACCCCTACGCTTCTTCCTCGAGTGCTCTTCCGAGTTTTTCAGCGTCTGTGTACCGAAGAATTCATCTCCATACTTGATTATTATAAACAGCGTGCTCATCTCATGAGAAGCCAGCCGACACGACCGGAAGCAGCAGTACGACAACTTGCCGCGTTTTGTCGAATTGCCTTGGAGATGAGGTGTTACTCGGAATGCCTGTTCTCACTGCCTGCTTATGCATATAAAGAGCAAGTTGAACTCCCGAAATAAGCGACATCACCGAGCCCTCTCCAGTTCATGAGGAAAAATGCAAAAGTGATGATGGCAGATCTCATCCGAGTGTTCGCGATGAACAATATATTCCAAATGATGCCAGGCATGAGTTCTACGTAAAACTTGCGAACTCGCGATTTCGCCTTGGCGGTGCTCCGAGGAGGCACATGACGTCACAACGGGCGCCTTGCCACGGATATTTTTCTCTCTTTCTCGCTCCCTAGTCACTACTGCGCATGCGTCACTAGTATCACCGAGCCACAGGTGGTCCGCCACTGTGCAGCGCCGAGCCTTTCCGCATCCGCCGTTTGGTATGACGTCACACCGCGTCCCTTGTCGTTGCGCTCGCCTCCGCTCGCTTCACCAGCTGCGTCGCACGCCTCATAACATGTGGAGGATTGAAAAGGAGAGCTCGCGTGTGCCGCAACCAAATTTGAGGCGGCAGTATGGACAGCAACAATTCTGGTAAGCAGGAGGAGGCCTGGAATTGACATCGGAATGAGATAAAGAGGAAACTAATCGCCGAGGAAAAAGAAGAACAGCTTGCCGAACAACTGACTAAACGCCGCAACATAGCTAGACAACCAGACGAACCTGGACTTGCAATCAAGATTAACCAAGGATAACCAGGCTATGCCTTAGCTTTCGCTATGTATATCCTGGCATAGCCGAGCTAAGCCACTGCCAATTTTTATTTGGCCTTACCGAGGCCCAGTTAGAACGCAGGCGAGAAGTTGCGCAGACTAAGAACGCGCGAAAAGAAAAAAGAAAATCGCAGATCCGCCGGAAAGGCAAAGCACCGACTGCGATAGCAAAGTAGTAGATAGCTGTACGAAGTAAAAATAGTAGTTTTATCGGCCGTATGAACTTGTAAACATTCCTGTACTGACTAAATTACAAATGATAAAGTACGTAAGGGTAACTCAAAGAGGACGTAGAACGACACATGTAGAATAGACACACGGAGACAGCGCTGTCTTTGTGTGTCTGCTTCATTATACGTCCTTGTTCGATCGCCTTACACATTCTGTCGTGGATTAAAACCAGCTAGCCCATCAACGTGTTTTAACTAAATTAACCAGCATGGTGTCACGCGTGCACAGGTAAACATGAACACACATCGCTGGATGACAGCGGAAACTGTCTGTGAAAGCGATGGAGTAAGTAATCGCGGCAGCAGCCGCGAGACAATGAACTTCCGTGCACATGACGCTTCAACGCGTTCGAAACTTTGAAAGCAAAGCGCATACGAAACTACCGGCACTACGCCCACTGTTCAAACATCGCAGATCGTTTTGAGGATAAGGCCTGCGCGGGTGCGCACTTTAGCCGCTTTAGCCACGTTGCAGACCACTTTCAAAACACATGAGCGCAGGCAACGTGTCCCTACGGCGGCGGCATCCAGATGACGTAGCCCCCCACATCCGACAGCCCTGCTGCTCAAAGGACGCCATTTTGCAATTTCTTTGATAGAAGCAGCGCTGGTCGGTCGAATGGAAATCACCATGAACGCCGCAGACGTTCGGGCCAGCGAAAATGAAGTGCTGATTTCATTAGTTCGCGGGCACCGCACGCTGTGGGATCAGACAAGCGTCGACTACAAGAATTCCACAGCTCGCAACCGCAAGTTGGATTGCCCTTGCCAAGAGCCACGGGCTATCAGGGACGAACGGTGAGTGCTCAGTGTTTAACTACCAAACATCTATTCTGTAGCCCAGAAACAAGCTCAATTTGTGTGCGCGTGCGCGTGTGTAACCGCGCAGGTAATTGTCATTGCATCGCCATGTGTCGTGAAAGTCAGCTGCCTGTTTCTGGGGTTTCGCAAACACGCCCGTTCGTTTTGAAGGACTGTTCTGTAGCTTAGACCATTCATATAGTTGATGTTGCAGACGAGCCTATTAAGGAGCTGGTTATTATTATTATTATTATTATTATTATTATTATTATTATTATTATTATTATTATTATTATTATTATTATTATTATTATAATTATTATTATTATTATTATTATTGCACGCGAATGTATCGTACTCTTTTCACGGCCTATGATTCCGGCGGAGCTCCGCTCCGACTACTGGCGAAGCGCTAAAATGAACGGCATGTTAGTAGAATTGTGAAATAATTCCGGCCCAATACCGAAAAATGTAGTGGTCACATACACTCACTGAAAGAACGTACACATAGCTAAGTACTATCAAATGCAGAGACGGACACAAACATTTTCAGAACATGCAGCTCGCAAACAAGTTACATTCTCTAACGGTTTTGCCAGAAACCCTATAATTATGTTCACTGGTGAATTAGTAAAGGGCAGGTCCATCGGTTGTAACTTTGTGTACATTCTGTGCTCAGGAAAACTTCAGTAGCAGGTCAAAAAGATAACTTAATAAGTAGCGTGTGAACATTTATGTGCTGGTAATACTACGGCGCTACTAAGTGACTTTATTGAGAGAAAATGCATTAACTTTGCCTTTTCCCTGCCGACAAAATCTGAAAAATCAGCAAGAGGTGGCGGAATCTAAGAGATACTTTCAAGAAGAGGCTAAGGGATGTAAAAAATAACAGTGGTGCGGTTCCATGCACATGGAAGCATTTCGACGATATGCTTTTTCTGCGTGACATTCTGGAACCGCGACCGTGAGTAAACAAATCTTTACTGAACGCATTATCTTTAATGCATTATGGCTCTAAACAAGACGGGGGGTCACATGAACATTAAAAATTGGAGCAGTCAATATAGGCATACCTGCAAATGTCTGAGTTTTAAAATACGGACATGAAGAAAGGAAAGGAACAAGGGTTGGAAGGTTGCCCTGAGCACACCTCTTCTTCCTTTCTGGAGGGGGGGCGATGAATGTACTTTATTTACTTATATACTGATATTTATACACTTCGAGGAGCAGCAAGCTCGGCTGCCCTTGGGTTAAGACATGCATCTTAAGTTTAAGCCCATGCTTGACTTGATATGCCTGGCATGAACGCCTTAAGTCATTGCATTTTGTTCAGAGCATCATGACAAGCACCATTTAGAGAAAGGTTCCAGTTGTATTTGTTGTCAGGGTAAACTTGCTCGGTGTTAGCAATCCCTAAGCATCAACATAATCTGCCATTTCTTACTGCAGGACGAAGCCTCATCTTACCCGTGCTAAACTAGCTGAACTTCCAGCTGCAAACTGCCTAATCTCATCTCATCACCTCATTTTCTGATGTCCTTGACAGCGCCTTTCTCTCGCCACCCATTATGTAAGTCTATGCCCTACGCATTGCATGGCCTGCCCCAAGTGGATTTTTTTATCTTAAACTAGAACATCGGCTATTCTAGTTTGCTTACCGATTTGCACCGCTCTCTTGCTGTCTTATTATGTTACGCCTACCGACATTTTGATCGGCTCCGTTTCTTTTTCCGTGCTCCGCTCGCCAATTTTGAGAGTGCAACGAAAAGAAGCATACCACTGAATCCGCGAAGCGACGGCGAATCTACTGACACCAAGATTCGAGGTGGGGCTTGTCTCTTCACAATTTTACGGAACATTTTGTGTTCCTTAGTGAGGAGGAGGGCCTTTGTTGGGCCTAGTAAGCCCACCCGACTGCAGCCATGGCGGATACAAACCTGGAAGATGAAGATTTTGCTGGAAATGAAGGAAACAATGATCAGGACGATTACGGCTGCGAAGTAGTGGCTGGCCGAAGATCACGAGCTAGCACAAAGGCTGTGGATGAGGAGAGTACATTGCCACGTAATCAGCGAGAGCATGGAATCAAGGGAACCGCCGTCGGTGGAATGGTCAAGAATAGGGTTATAAAAGCTTCGAGGATGCCGCAACTGCCCGATGAGCACAGAAAGATTATTATACGACCTCGAGGAGGGCTGAATTTGCACAAGCTGAGCACCGCAACGATTGGTTCCGCAGTCATCGAGGCGTCCTTCCAAACGGAAGAGGAGGCCCGTGAGGATGTCTGCCCGAACTTCACTCAAAATATCTTCGTAGTCAGCACACCTAAGCCCGAACATGCTGCGAAGCACGTTAGAATCAAGTCATTTAAGATTATGGAAGCAGAATACGATGCAAATGCATACGAAGCGGCACCAAATGTCACATGCAAAGGCGTCATCCGAAGAGGGGACATCAGAGACTCGCAAGCAATGATAACAAGAAACATCGTGCATGACTTGAACCCGCTTGCACTGGCTGCGAAGCGCATCAAGACGTCGGGGTCGGTCATTGTACTTTTCGATGGACTCAAATTGCCCAATTTTATTAGGTACGGATCCACACTAGTGAGATGCTACCTCTACAGGAAGCAATTCGACGTCTGCTTCACCTGCGCAAGGGTCGGGCACCACTCTGATGTGTGTCGTACGACTTCGTCGAAGAGAGCGCAAGAGGACTCGGTCGTCAACAAAGTGCAGTCGGAAGCGCAACAGCTGGTGCCCAACCATCGCCCCGAGGACAGGGAGCACTCACGCTCCAGGAGTCGCACCAAATCCAGGCATCGTTCGCTATCCAGGGAGAGAAGGCGCTCCAAGTCAAGGAAAGCGCAGGTGCGCTTCGTGCAAAAGGACTCAATACCTGGCGAGAAGACGACGCCAGGAACCACTTGGGCTGACAAAGTAAAAGGTATGGCGAGAGTCGCTGGGGGCGCCTCGGCTGCTGTGGGTGATGACAATGATGCCAGAATAGAGCAATTAATTGAAGAAGTAACTTACTTAAGAAAAGCTAATGAAGAATTAACCACGCAGGTAGCAGAGCTTCGTAAAAAAGAGCAGTTGAGCCCTGCTAGAGTATAGATAGATAGACCTGTAAGCAAAACCGGCGATCCAGGGGAATGCAGCTCTCCTGCCCCTAAAAGAAGGGCGGTGAGTTCCGAGGATGAGTCAGTCTTCTCAGCCCTCAGTGAAATAAAAGATGCAATTAAAGCGATAAGAGAGATAGTGGAAACGACCAACTTTAATGTGGGCTAATTGTGGAAATGGAGGCTAACGGCGGAGGAAGGACTTAGGAAAATTGAGGCGCGAGGGGATGACGACGTTGAGTATCTGCCATCGGAGGTGGATAGTATAAGGTCCATTCCTGGATTGTCGGGGGCCATCACAAAGAGGAAAGTAGTGGGTAATAGAAAGGCAGCCTCACCTAATAACAATGGACAGTAATCATGAATTTAACGTGTGGCGATGGAATTGTCGCGGGTACGAACACAAAGAAGCAGCACTGCGACAGGTGATCAGGTCAATATGAGGCCAGGCCAAAAGTACTTATGCTGCAGGAAACCTTAGCGGACGAAATTATGCTTACTGGGTACAAAGTTATATGTAGAGACAAAAAAAAACAAGGAGGGGTTGGCGACCCCCATTGACAATAAGTTGCCATACATTGAGCATGATATTGATCTTAGACATTCCAGGTTTGAGTTTATTCTATTTGAGATAATACTTAAAAGGAACAGAGGTAAGACGCAAAGCATTTCTGTTTAAATATTTACAGCAGTCCTAACAACATGAGGCAGAGGTTTAGAGCACTCTTCAACAAGGTGCTTTCGGTTGCCAAAAACTCCCCGCTCATTATTGGAGGGGACTTTAATGCTCCCTATCACACATGGGGATACACTTGGAACACGAAGAAGGGAGACGAGCTATGCGGTCTTGCCATGGATCTCGGGTTATGCTTGATTACTGATCCGGCGTATCCCACAAGTTGTGGCACGTCCACAAGCAGGGACTCCACGCCAGATCTTACTTTTGTAAACAACTCAAGAGAAGCCAATTGGGAAAATTCGAACATGGATCTCGGGAGCGATCATTATATCATACACATAACCATACGCATACCGAGACAGGAAGCTAGAATCTTGAAATTCACTGATTGGGATCAGTTCAGAAAAATCAGGGCGAACAGAAGAAAAGTGGGGCCTCTAGATGCCGAGCAGGATCCCCTTCAGACGTGGGTCATCCAGCTCAGAGACGACGTCAAAGAGGCCACTAAAGAAATCAGGACAGAGGAAAATATTGAGGCTATGGACAGCAGGCTGGCGCATCTGATTGAGGCCGAACAGTCTTTATTGCAGAGATGGAAAACGCAGAGACTTAACAGGAGGCTAAGGAAAAAAAATAGCGCAATTAAACAGAGAAATTGATGATCACTCGAAGACCTTCGTGAAGCAACAGTTGGATGAGATCTGTAATTCGGCTGATGGTAGACTCAAACATGGAGGTAGCTGGAACCTCCTCAAGCACTTGCTCAACGAGAATGAAACAAGGACAAGCAAGAGAACAGCTATATCTAAGTTGGTTCATCAGGAAAACCCAGAGAAAACACAGAAGGATATCATGAATAGTCTCGCAGCCAAATATCCCCCACTTAAACAATCAAACGAAGAAGATGAGAGCCCCGAATATACGGGAGGCATATGTGAAGAACTTGACCGGGACTTCACTGAGAGTGAAGTGAGGGCGGCTCTTCACAGTCTTAATAGTAGATCGGCGGCTGGACCTGACGGAATAACTAACAAGATATTAAAAAATATGGATGATGAATCAATTTCTTATCTAACTGAACATTTCAATGAATGTTGGAGAAAAGGGGTATACTCAGAGGAATGGATGGTGGCCAATACTATCCTCATACCAAACCCAGGAAAACTCTGGAAAACCTCCGTCCTATTTCCTTAACGTCATGTCTAGGCAAAGCTCTGGAACATGTCATCCTAAATTAACTCACTAAATACGTTGAGCAGAACTAGATCCTCCCATACCACTCCATCGGCTTTCGTCCCGGGCTGTCAACTCAGGATGCTATGCTGCTGATCAAACACCAACTTATACAGGCCAGCCCAGCGCATACGAAAGCTCTTTTGGGATTGGATCTGGAAAAAGCTTTTTATCGTATAAAGCATAAGGCAATACTTGGCGTCCTCTCGGAGATGGGGTTAGGTAAGAGACTTTTTAACACGATTAAGGAGTTTCTTAGAAATCGAACTGCGCAACTCTTGCTGGGTGAGCTTAAATCAGAAGCTAAGAGTTTGGGAAATAGGGGCACTCCACAAGGGGCTGTGCTCTCACTCATGCTGTTTAATTTAGCAATGTCCAAGGGTGCAAGAAATTTGGAGAAAATTGAGGGTATACATTATGTGGTGTATGCCGACGGCATAACCATATAGAGTGCCAAGGGTTATGCAGGACAAACAGAAACCAGATTACAGGAAAGTTTGTATGTTGTAGAGAACACACTGAAAAACATGGGGTTGAAATGCTCGGCAGCCAAATCAGAACTCCTGGTCATTAAACATCGCAGAAAAGGTCGCAAACCAAGAGGTTACATTCCGGAAGATGAGCCAAGAGTGTGCTTATACACTCATGATGGATCCGCAGTCAGGCTAGTTGAAACAATCAAGGTTCTTGGGTATCACATAGACGGAAACAATACTAGCTATAGAACAATACAACATATCTCGAATAAAACAGATGAAGTCATTAGGTTACTAAGGAGAATTACCAATAGACACAGAGGCTTAGGTGAAGAGAGCGCTTTGAGGTTAATACACGCCTTTGCTCTCTGTCACTTCACTTATGTGGCTGGATTATTAAAATGGAAGCAGGCAGAACTGTACAAACTCATTGTGATGCTCAGGAAGCTCGTCAAAGTAGCCCTAGGGATACCCAGCAACGTTGCAACTGACAAACTCATGAGTCTAGGGGTGCACAAAACAATGGAATAAATCGCGGTGGCCCAACAGCTAGCGCAACACGAAAGATTGACAAAATCACGAGCTGGCAGGAACATATTACAGGCAATAGGTGCACAAATGAATACATCAAGGAGCCTAATAGAGGCTGAAGTAGAATTAAGGACTGACGTTAGGAACAAGATCTGAACCAACCCTCTCCCCAGAAACATGCATCCAGAATATAATGTCGAAAGGAGAAAGGCAAGAGCTAAAGCACTCTTGCAGGAATCATGAATATGGTGTTTCGTGGCGCAAGGGCCAAATGTGGCCAAAGAGCGCCAGGCCGGTGGTAATGCGTTCGCAATGGAGGTATGAATAACGAAGGGCAGATGTTACGGTGGCTGTAAAGGGGCCTAAAAACAGTCGGTCTAAAATGCATAAAACCTATACAAGATAAAACTATGCCGATGGTTAATGGGCTGTACAATGGACACGAAATACACATTGTGAAATAATGATGATTTAGTGATATATTTCACAGATATACTGTTTCCAATAAGCACTACTGCCTTAACAGAGTCCTTGGGATGCAAGGGCCTGTAGGCATGTGCTATGCTAGACTACCTTCACAGCGGCATCCTCTGGAAAGAGGATGTGCTATGAATATCTGGGGCTAAAAACTTGCAAGTCGACATCGTTCAAGAAATTTAGAACTGATTTGGTGTCGAAGAACGGTTCTTCACCAAGAAACATTGCTGGATGGAGAGGGGTGTGCTGGTGATATACAAGGGGAAAATGTATCTTTCTCTCAGCTTCGGCTTCCCGACACTCCAGGAGGACGTGGAGAACGGTCAGCCTCTCACCACATCTACCACACGTTGGAGGTTCATTTCCGGTCAGTAAAAAATTGTAGGTGTCATAGGTGTGGCCTACCCTGAGTCGACAGAACAGGACATCAGTTCGTCGTGTTTTTGTTTTTGGGGGCCAGAAACCTAACCTTGGCTTAATCAAGTGAAGCTGATTCGTAGCTTCCATGTCCCACACGCGTTGCCAGTGGCTTCGCAGATTCGTCCGTAAGATAGGCTTCAGATCTGTGACTGGGACAGCAGCCGTAACAATAATAGCTTGCGAGGTGATTGATGTAGCCATTCCGGAAGCTAGTACATTCCCCTCGAAGCCTCTATGGCCAGGTACCCAGTATATAATGACATGCTGGTTAGACATATACGTTCTACAGAGAATGGAATAGAGCTCAGTAAGTACAGGGTTTCTGTGTTTACAGAGTGACTTCAAGGCTTTTACGACGCTTAAGGAGTGTAAATATAATTGATTTTTGAAGATTTGGTTTTCAGATATGTTTCACAGCCAACAACAGTGCATGGGCCTCAGCCGCAAATATACTTGTTTCAGGGTGCAGTACACCAGATTCCGAGAAGGATGGACCAATAGCTGCGTAGGACACCCCGGTATGCGACTTAGAAGCGTCTGTGAAGAACTTTATGAACGAGTACTTGTACTGGAGCTCCAAGAAATGCATTTTGATATGTGTCTCTGGCGCATGTTTAGTGACCTCTACAAAGGATGTGTCACACTCTATCAGCTGCCACTGCCACGGCGCTAACAGTTTCGCTGGAGCCATAAGACAATGTTCAAGCACCGGAACACCGATTTCCTGACTGAGGTTCCTTGCGCGCAAAGAGAACGGTCTTCTCGCTGCAGGTCGGTTATTGAAGAGTATGGCATCGGTCATATCGTTTATGCATGAATAAGAGGGGTGTTCGCGGTTAGAATTTACTTTGAGGATATATGTAAAACTGCTATATGATCTCTGAAAATGGAGTGAACATACATTTGCTTCTGCATAGAGGCTTTGTACGGGGCTTGTCCTTAAGGCTCCAGTCGCCAGGCGGATTCCTAAATGATGGACAGGATCCAACATCTTTAAAGCACTTGGTGTAGCAGACTGATATACTATAGCGCCATAGTCGAGACGTGAGCAGACAAGACACCTATAGAAGTTCAAATGACATTTCCTGTCACTGCCCCATGTTGTACTTGATAGAAGTTTCAATAAGTTCATTGTTTTGAGGCCTTAGCCTTCAAGTATTTCATATGCGGGATGAATGTCAGTTTCGAATCCAGTATGATGCCGAGAAACTTGCGCTCGGCACTTACAGGTAATCTGCTTCCAGAGAGCTCAATAGCAGGACGTGGTACGATTCCTCTCTTATTCGTGAAAAGAACGCAGGTACTTTTCTGTGGGCTCAACCTGAAACCATTTTCGTCAGCCCATTTTGCCACTATATTTAAGGCATGTTGGACATGTCGTTCGCAGATAGTTAAGTTGCATGATTTAAAACCAAGCTGAATGTCATCTACATATGATTTTGGGTTCTAGCGCGAAGTGAAACACGGACACAGAAAGGAAGCAGACAGGACAAGCGCTAACTCACAACTAAATTTTTATTGAAACGAAGAACATATATAAGGGCGATTGCAAAAACCGTAGCATGAGAACATGACAAAGTAAAAAGCATCAGTTAAACATATCAGGGGGAATGGAAGTCAAAGAACAAAAATTATTTCAGATTAGTACATGTATTGCGAAGGTACTCAAATTCGCAATCTAACAGAGACAACGAAGCATGACTGACGCAAGTGTCTCCTAATCTTTTTATGTGGAAAGCCTCGATAATTTCCCGCGTGGTTTGGCATCTATGTCTAGAAAGAATTTTCGTGTCTTCAAAGAAAGGATTGCAACCACAATCGAAACAATGTGCCGCTAAATGTGATGCGTTAGGGTTGTTTAGTTGTTTAATTTAGTTGTGAGTTAGCGCTTGTCCTGTCTGCTTCCTTTCTGTGTCCGTGTTTCACTTCGTGCTAGAACCCAAAATCATGTTAACGTACCAACTCGCCCAAATGTCTATCCTTTTGCATTACGTCATCTACATACACAGAGTATGAGATCGTTCGTGGGATAGCCATGCCCAAAGAATTCATTTTCACAATGAAGAGTGTGCAGCTTAGCACACCACCTTGTGGAACACCAGTTTCCTGGGTGAAAGACCTTGACAAGGCATGGCCCACCCTAACACGAAATGTGCGGTTAGAAAGGTAACTTTCAATGATACTTAACATGCTCCCGCTGATACCCATAACGGAAAAGTCTCGAATAATACCGAAGCGCCATGTGGTGTCGTATGCTTTCTCCAAATCAACAAATACAGAAAGAAAAAACCGTTTGTGTATGAAGGCATCCCTTACATTTGCCTCAATGCGGACAAGGTGGTCTGCGGTCGACATGCCTTCTCTGTAACCACACTGGTAAGGATCTAGTACTCTATTGCTCTCAAGAATATAGATTAGGCGCCGGTTTGCCATCTTTTCAAAAAGCTTGCAGAAACAGCTTGTCAAAGCTATAGGCCTGTAACTACTAGGAAGGGAGGGGTCCTTACCCTGTTTGAGTATGGATATTATTACAGCTTCTTTCCAAGAAAATGGAATATACCCAGCGCCCCACATGACATTAAAAAGTGAGAGGAGTGTTTTCTGTGTTTCAGGATGCAGATATTTGATCATTTCATAAATGATACGGTCACCACCTGGTGCTGAGCTGTTGCAACTAGCAAGAGAAGTTTTGAGCTCAGCTAAACTGAACGGGCGGTTGTAATCTTAATTTTGGGCACATTTCCGATCAAGGCGCTGTCGCTCTGCGCGTTCCTTGAACTTCACGAATGACTGTGAGTAATGCAATGCACTGGAGATATACCCAAAGTGTTCCCCCAGACAGTCTGCCTGGTCTTCCAGGCCATCTCCATGGGTACTTACTAAGGGCAGGGGGTTCGTCTCTCGGCCTTTTAGCTTATTTACCCTATTCCACACTTTTGCGTCGTTTTTGTAAGTATTTATTCTAGATATGTACCGCTCCCAGCTCTCTCTCTTCGCACGTCGACGTATTCTCCTGCCTTGAGATTTGGCTTGTTTGAAATTAATAAGGTTTTCAGCTGTTGGAGAATTACGAAGCAATCACCAAGCTTTGTTTTGATTTTTGCGTGCATTTCGACATTCGTCATTCCACCATGGGATGCGATGGTTCTTTGCCAGTCCGTTAAATTCTTTAATGCACTTTGTTGCTGTGTCAATAATAAAACCAGTTAGGTATGCCACATTATCGTCTATATTAAAATCAGAAATGTCGTCCCATCCAAAACACGTGATTTCTCGAAACAGTTCCCAGTTTGCTGATTCGAGGTTCCATTGAGGGAAATGCTGGAACTTGCATCTGGTTTGGTTAGGTTTAATATAATTGGGAAGTGGGTGACTCCCATAGGGGTTCTTGAAAACAGACCACTCCAGGTAAGGAAATAGTGAACTCGAAACGATGCTCAAGTCTATGGCCAAGTTTGTGTTGTGTGTAACATTGTAATACGTTGGTTCTTTTTTGTTCAATAAACGCGCACCTGAAGAAAACAGAAAATTTTCTATCAGGCGCCCACGCGCATCGGAACGCGAGTCGCCCCACAGGGGGCTATGTGTGTTTAAATCACCAACGACTATGTATTGTGGAGGAAGTTCATCGATAAGGCTTTGAAACTCTGCTTTAGAAAAGTGACATGAGGGGGAGACGTATATGGAACAAACTGTGACTAACTTACCAAACAGCACAGCTCGGACTGCAACTGCCTCCTGGAGAGTTCGGAGTTTGATTTGCTGACATGCAACGCCCTTATCGACTGTTACGGCTACACCCCCTGAGGAGGTGAGTGCATCTTCGGGGTCTTTGCGGAAAGTGGTATATTGCCTTAGAAAGTTTGTCTGTGTTCCTTTTAGGTGTGTTTCTTGGACCCACAGCACTTTTGGAGCGAATTTGCGAAGGATTTCTTTAACATCATCAAGATTGCGAAGAAGTCCTCTCACGTTCTATTGTATTATTTGGGTATCCATAACGGGAACGAGGTTAGTGCTGTGTGTCTAGAAAGAGAATTTAGGTTACAGGACCCTTTTCCGGTCCTGTAATGCGATGTTTCTCTTTTTTAAAGCGGTCGAGCGATTCTCGCCGCTCCTTAGGCGCTAGTGGCGCCCTTTGACTTAGTGTCGTTTGCATCGCCTCCTGCGAAGCGCTGGACACCTGCTCTTGTGAGCGATTTGTTTGTTGAGAAAGCCTCTTCTCAAACGATGAGGCCCTTGAGGCCACCAGCCCGGAGGTCGACGGCCCCTTCTCGGATGATGGAGCAGCGCTAGCCGCAACAGCCGAGGGGGCAGGTGACGTCACTGCCGGCTCACTAGGTGTGGGTCGGACAGCCGCCGGAGGCCGTTGTGGCGCTGCCCCCTGACGCGCCACTTCGGCAAAGCTATTCTTCGGTAAGAACGATACGCGCCTGCGTGCCTCCTTAAACGAAATGTTCTCTTTGGTTTTGATTGCCACTATTTTCTTTTCTTTTTTCCAATGTGGGCAGGACCGCGAGTACGCAGGGTGCTCCCCTTCACAATTTACACAGTGTGGAGTGTTCTGGCATGACTCGGACGGATGTTCATGGTCGCTACATTTGGCACAGATTAATCGGCCACGGCAGTTCTGGGAACTGTGGCTTAACCTTTGACACTTAAAACATCGGAGGGGATTTGGGATATACGGCCTCAGCCTGATCTTCACATAGCCTGCCTCGATTGTTTCGGGCAGGACACTTGAACCAAATGTAAGAATAAGATGCTTAGTCCGAATTTCCTTACCATCGCGCCTCATTTTGATTCGTTTTACACTGATCACATTCTGGTTACTTTAGCCTTCAAGTAGTTCAGCCTCTGTTAGATGAATCAGGTCACTATCTGATACAACACCACGGCTGGTGTTCATGGTGCGATGCGGTGTCACATTCTCTGGAACGTCCCCAAAAGAGACAAGATTCGGCAGCTTTTCAAACTGATTTTTATCTTGGAGTTCCAAAAGGAGATCTCCACTTGCAAGTTTGGTTACTTTAAAGCCTTGGCCAAGAATATCGGTTATTGATTTAGACACTAGAAAAGGAGAGATCATTCTCGCTGACTTTGCGGTTTTCTCCGAGTGGATGACATGAAATTTGGGAAAGTTTTCATTATGACGACCATAGAACTTAAATACTTCTTCGGTGCGCCCTCGTTTATGAGGGCGATCAGGAACGGGTGGAAAAGAACTTGCCATAGATATATGCGGAAATTCGGCAGCACCGCCAGCCACCCACCATGGAGCCCAACAAGGGGATGCTGCAGGACCGTGAAAAGACACGGCCTGCACGCGCCAGCTGTACGACACTACTATAACCAAATCTGTTATAACCAAGGTTGGCTATACCACACTAGGCTAACCCTTGCTGCCTGGGAAAAGTGGAAATAAAGAAGAAGCTAGGAGGAGACAGGAAAGACCGAAAGCAAGAGAAAGACGAAGATTAGAGAGGAGGATAGGAAAAGGAAACTACCGATTTCCCCTGGGTGCGTCAGTCGAGGGGTGCCGTATACGTGAAGCCGAAGCCAGAGGGGTGTGTTGCAGCCGCCAAGGGGCCGTAAAGGTCCAAACACCCGGCATTGGCTCAACCCCCAGGATCCCCTTTTCCCCGGACACGGCTACACGCGGGAGGGTCCAACACTCATGTGATCGAGTACGTGGTGTCGCAACACACCAAGCGCCTGCTGACGCAGACGCCCCTGCGGGGACTTTATCAGGAAATAGAACAGCAGAACCAATTGGCAGCTATAGTTGATGCAGCCTAGGTGAAAGGTAAAGAATCATATACGGCCATTGTCTCAAATTATCAAGGAAAGGTGCAAGATGCTATCACTATTCTTACCAAGGGCCCCATGGCTGCGGAACAAGTGGCAATTGCTCTAGCCATCAGGAGTAATAAGTGGGCCTGCATTTACAGTGATTCGAAATCCGCTATAAAGTGTTTTGATAAAGGCTACGTAGCTGGTGTTGCAGCTAAACTTCTTGAAAACATTGGGATTATGAGAACTGAAATCCGATGGTTTCCTGCGCATATGGGAAAAGTGGACAAGACTCGGATAAGCCTCAATGAGGTTGCTCATGACTTGGCAGGAGGAGTTGCTAACCGTGACAATCACAACCGACCCGTTCGCCATCAAGCCAGGGAATCTAGAGATCATCTAATAACATACAATGACATTACCAAACACTACCATTTAGGACGAAGGCAATTCCCATTGTCACATTCATAACTGAACAGGGCTCAGGCAGTCTCACTGCGTTTATTGCAAACAGGTACATATCCCACACCGTACACCATTAATAAAATATATCCAGAGAGGGAGATTAAGATGGGCTGCAACGATTGTAATGGCATCATTGGAATCAGAAATATGCTGGCGGGGTGTCCCGCGACTCTCCTCAACCTCGTTAAAGAATGGACACAGTGGGAGAAAAGGATTCAAAGCCCATTGTTTCAGGACAAACTAAGGGCTGTCCAGAGGGCCCATGATGTCGCTGAAAGGCTTGGCCTGACAGTGCCAACGTGGGAGCGGCCCGCCTTGGCTTAAGAAGCGGAGCCTCCGGACCTCATCACAATAAATGTTTTCACACACACACACACTGCCATTTTTCATTCCATCGCTCTTTGCACAGCGCTTAACTTGAGCTTCATTGTTAACCTCAACATTTTTACCCTATATGTGTGCACCGGTAGAATGCAATGACTGTACACTTTTGAACACACCCAGTCAGATCTCATAATGCCTGTCGTATGCATTCAAATCCATGTTTATATGCTGTAAATTTGCTTCTCATGATCAGGGATCCCTGTTAGTACTTGAACTAGATTTACACTTTCTCGGTTTAAAGTCCTAACTCATTTGCTGCTATTCATCCCCATTGTTGTTGAATAATGTCATGTACAAACCGAAAGCTGTCGAGATATTTGCAGTTGATCTTTTAAGCCTGCCCAGTGTAAAGCTTGAATACTTACTCTAAGCATGCAGTGATTGGCATTACATTGTGTCTCCTTGTCTGACCTTGTTGATTGGCAATTTTTACTTGTGCAGGAATAAGGTAGCTGTTTAGTAATTTTAAATATTTCCCAAGAATTTCACGTATGTCTCCTGTACTTCTTGATTATGTAATGCTTCCGTCTAGTGCCTTGCATTGCCATAAAAGGGCAGTACAGGTACCATCAGAATTTCTTTATTTGAATTTCTACATTTTCAACAGAGTTGGTAGGCATGAGTTAGGGAAGCAAGTCAGCCAACATTTCGACAATTGAACTTCTCTTTAATATGACAACACGTTCAGCTGTTGCCCTGGCGAAGACAAGTCCATATGTCAAAGAGGCTTTATGTATCAAGCAGTTGTTCACTCAACGCACAAATTGCAAAGCAACAGAGTCAAATTTAAAGTGTCTTGTTTTGCAGAATGACAACCAACCTCGACCTCTTTGACGACGATTCTGCGCAAGAAATCCTCAGTCAATATTCGGAGAGCCCATCACAAATACTTCTGCCCATGGTACAAGTACATCACATAGACACCACACAAACAAATTCTATTAATTATGCCCCTTCTACCGCTACTCGTCTTTGAGGCTCCATAGCTCATTCTTCCTCTTCGAAATCTTTTCTATCTTTGCCTTTTCCACAAGATGTTTCTACTGCCTTTGCACACAACTCGCTAACCTCTTCCCTCGAAAAGACACCAAAGACTAAACGCAGGAAAGGTGAAACAGACTTCTCGGTGAAATTAACAAAGAACTACACGTAAATATATCAAATAATGAACACGTTTTATTATCTCTCAACGGTCAGTTGAGTATGGCACCCGAACATCTTTTGGGATTGTGCAAAATCCACATGCTCGACATTCTCTACCACTATCAGGCAGGAATTGTGCCCACAAGCTTGGTGCCCCTGAAGCCACCTCAAGGAGACAAGGTTATGTAGGCAACTCAAACAAACATGTCGCGTTTGCAACTTGCACAGCAGCCGGGTGAATAATTTATGAGCTACATTGCAGATGTCCTGGAATTCTGTAAGGAAGTCACTGTGGCAATGTTGGAGTCCGACAAAATCCGAAGTGCCATGATAGAAATGGAGGAAGATGCTTTCAACACCTACTTACAAAGAATCCTCAGTCCGGGATTAACATCGTCACCCTATGCCAAAGCTAGGAGGACAACCGCAGACAGCGTTCATTGACACGTTGCCCTTCATTGTGCAATGAACACATTGCTGGTTTGGCTACCACCTCCGATCAGCCAGCTCTTCTAGCAGAAATTAAAGCATTTGTCAGGAAGTTGCATGCCAGCTCTCTTTGAAGAACATCGCTCAGCCGCTACACATAAAACAACCTACCTCAAATGTTATGCATCCGCTCCATCACGCAATCTAGCAAGAAAGTGCCGAGGTCTCGCCAGACCAGCGCCAACATCTTCTTGCGGCTGCACCACTAACCTACGCTGAAGTTGTTCCGTCGCCCCAACTGGTCGCGGTAAATACACCACTCGGCTATGCTTAAGTCGTTGCAAAGACCCAACCTCTCTCTCCAGGTATGCCTCTCCATAATACCAACGTCGTGGCTAGGTCCCGACTGCAGCCTGCCATGCAGTCAGAAGCAGCTGCTTCGTACTATGCATCCTCTGGCATGGATGCGACCTGCCGCAGCAAGCCGGTGGTGTACTCCCGACAACTGACTAATATACTTTGCGTGCGGCTACGCCAGCCATTTAGTACACTTTTGTAACCGTGTGCGGCACAATGCAGCAGCGTAGAGCCGCACCACCCGTGACAAGCCAGCCAACCGTCTATATTACGGCTTGCCGTCGGCTATGTCACCGACACTGTGCCCAATGCCAACTGCCTGCCATTCACTGTTTCTTCACCCTCGCTCAATGTCACCAATTCGGCCTCACCCCCTAGCGCAAAAGGAGGAAAACTAATTGTCGCAGTCGTAGAGGCAAGGGCTAAAGCGCCATCGAAATGCGAAAGTCCTCAATGCAGTCCCTCGAATGTTTTGGTTGTGTTTGTAGACGTTGTTCGCACTCGCGTATATGCAGTTGTGGAGACAGGAGCCACCGTATGTGTTACGGACACTAAGCTTTGTAGCTTACATCAGAAAGTTACGATGCCCCTTTCTGGGCTGTCCCTCTGCATAGTACTCAGCACATTCACTCCTTCGTGGTTTGCACTGCTTGTGTTGTCATGGACGACGTTCTATACGACATAGAATTCATCCTTTCCCCGTGTTCTCGTGACGTTATCCTTGGCTCGGATTTGCTCTCACGCCACAATGCCGTTAGCCAACGGCATTGTGCACAGGCCAAAACAGAACTCTCGCCACTGTTAGGTTTACTGCTCACTGAGAAATCTTCACTTTCGAGGAAACTACTCGTCCAAGCCGACACCCACGTTCCTCTGAATGCATCAATGGTCGTGTCCATGTATTGCAGCAGAATTTCAGATGCTGTAACATTACTGTTCCCACCTGAGCAGTTTACAACTCGAAAAGGTCTGCTGCTACGTTTTGCAGCAGTGACCATCATGTAATGCGCCTGTCACTCTTGAGTGCACAATAGACACAGTTCTGCACGGCTTGAAGTGGCACACGTGCTTGTGATAGCTTGACGATGACATTGTGTCTTTCACACGCTTCATACACAATTTTGCCACCATCATATAGCCCCTGTCTATGGTGTAAGAAGGCGACATATCGGCGCAAAGGCGCAGCGGAGCAGCCACGCAGAAATGTTGTTCAAGTTCGCCATCCCTATACCAGTAGGCGTAAATCTGTGGGGCGCCACTTCAGCTTGCTCTACCACGAGGACATGTTTGACATCTAAATATCTTTATTCCTGTTTCGTGAAACTAGTCGCAATCTGCGACAATTTTCCTTGACCGTGTGAATTTATATGAGGTGCGAGCAACCACAGAAGCGACGGAGAAAAAGTGTTTCACCCCACGTTCCTCCTAAGGGTACAAGTTGTGTACTGAAAAACTTTCGTTGTACTGTGCGCAGAAAGAAGAGCTGCTTCGGGCATGCAGGAATACCATATTGCGTAAGTGTCGCATACTGCAATCTGCCGACCATCTCTGCGAACAATACTTCGAGCCACATTTGGTGACCAAAACCTGGGAGGCTGTCTATAATGGTAATGTTTTGCTTTGCACAACCTGGAAAGCGCCCTTATCCAGATTTGCACTGCCTGCTATATTTCCAGACTAGCCAAGCTATCTGTCGAAACAGAAAAAAACTGTGAAAGAGGCCAGCTGAGAAGCATGACAACACCGCACCTTTCTAGAAGCACCGTAAGCAAAGCCAGGAACCCAGTGACTCGCTTTTGCAAAGCGATGTTGCGAATGAAATCAATGGTGTCACAAGTGCTTCGGACATGCTGTCGCATGATTCTGCCTTGGTACCCTTGGCTGCAGCGTGAACTTTTGATTAACTGTTTGAGCGCCCAGCCCGTGTTCTGCGTCTATCCGCAACTTGGCGTTTTCACAAACTACACGTTGACGAACTTCGTAATGTTGTGTTCTCTCAATTGCGCCACCTTCAAGAACCGCAGTGCACCGCTGAAAAAACCACATAGTGACATGGAAACTTGCTGAAATTCAGCGACACAAAAGTGAATGCTGTCCTGATGGGAAAGCCAGCCTTCTTGGAACTGCTGGGAGTCAGCCAACAGGTATCAACCCCCGAAGACATCACAAGCCTAATTGAGAACTTAGAGAGGCGCCACCTTTGCGATGGTGAACCAACGACTTAGTAGCAACGAGCCCCTTACTTCGTGATCGTCCGAGTCAGACGAGGCTTTCACAAGGCTCCGTCTTTTGCCAACGTCTCCACAAGTTTTGCGCCGTCACGACCCATCAGCCCCTGCAGAGGTCGGCACAGATGCCAGTGGTGTTGGCCTTGACATTGTTCTTGCTCAGCACAAACAAGGGTTTCCTTAATATGTTGTAGCTTATGCAAGTCGTAGGCTTACAAAAGCAGAGACAAATTACCCTGTGACAAAAAAGGATGCCTGGCCATCATCTAGGCTCTAAGTTCCGGCCTTATTTGTATGGCCGTCCATTTGATATTGTCACAGACCACCTTGCACTACGCTGGCTGTTGTTCTTGAAGAATACCTCGGGCCATTTTGCCCAATAGGCACTTTGCCTGCAGGACTAGAATATCTACATGCTGTACCGCAGCAGACGCCCCTGTACATTACGGAAGAGCTCAGCAATACTGACAATTTTATTTACCTGAGTTCTACTCAGTGGAGCAGCCACTTCAACGATATCTGTACTCGAAATAACCGAAGAGCGCTATCAGGACCCTACCGATATTCTCATGAAACGTTTTGGAGATGAAAGTATCATTGTTCAAGAGCACATTTGAAGACTTTGAGATCCGAGGGGAGTCTCGTCTTCTTTGAATGTCAGGCAACTTAGACATCTCTGACCAAGTACAGGCGCATGTAAGGAGTCAAATCTCTTGGAATAAGCCTACCCCCACTTATTGTTCCATGTTGGGGGACTCTCTTATGAGTCTTGCTGTCAGTCTTGGCGCCTAAATTTCACGAGCTACGCAAGCGAACGACAGCATCCACAGTGGTATCAACGGTGCAAGCAGAGACTGACTCAGTGCATCGGATGACGAAAGCAGAGAAAGTGTTACAGTCTTCTGGAGCACTTCGATTAACTTCAGTGCCGAGAAACAGTGCCAGCATATGCGCTTCTAAAAATTCCAAAAGTTGTTCAGAAAAATAGACATCGCGGCCTGTGCAGCATCGTACAGAAACGGCTCTACAAAGTGTGTTCGAGAAGCCTGACTGCCTCCTTGCAAATCATCTAAGCATGCTGCCGAAGTCTGCGACAATAAAGAAGTTAATTTCACATACAGGAAACAGATTCCGACTAAGGTAAGGCAATGTTATCGATATCTGAATAAAGGTCACACGGCAAGGGATTGCAGAGGAAGACGAAGATGCAATAGATGCTCTCGACGACATGCCACTGCTATGTGTAACCCTGGCTTCAAGAAGACAATGTGGCTTCTGCAACAGCAGTTAGCCTTCTTTCTCTACAAGCAGCCCCGTTATATTATTGCAGCCTTTGACTACAGGACGCTTTTGGACAGCATAAGTCAACGCTTCAATACTATATAGAGGCATAATACACACTCGGTTGCTAATTTCTGCAAGAGGAAACTGTGTCTGTAAGAGCTTTAAGAGCAAAGAAGACTCGGAAAACAATAAGAAGAGTCCTTGTGATCGTCTTCCTAAAGAAAGACGGATAAACTTATTGAAATCGAAGCTATAGAAGTAGAGGCCATCTGTAGCTAGCACATCACCATACTAGATGAAGTTTTGAAGAAGATGAAAGAAACTGCATTTTTTATACACGAACCCTTTAGATGGAAACAGCGGAAATTCTGTATCAATACTTAGAAGTTTAGAATATTAGTGACGTAAAAACCGTGTGGAAAAAACAGAAGTACCTAGGAGCTCTGCGCATTAAATTAGGGTGGACTGCGTAAAGGCCACTTCCTTTCCAAGGCAACACCGTTCACTGTTCCAGCCCTATTGCGCTCTGAACCTGCACAGAAGAGGACACTGTTTTGGAGGTTCTTGCGCGATATTGGGACATGGAAAGTGGCGGTGTCATAGCCGATGAAGAAACCGTGATATACAGTGAACTGACACTACAACGCTCGAGAAAAATATAACAAGGACGGTTGCTATCAAGTTATACTTCCTTGGAAGAAAACGAAGGACTCAGCAAGTAATTTCTCTGCGGCTACTCAACGCCTCGGCATTTTGATGCACATGCTCCACAAACACCACAGACTTTTATAAAGGTACGACAACACCAAGGCTGTAACTTCAGACCACGGTAGCTTGCCAGGAAACACGCCCCGCAGTGCTGTTGAAGTATTGCAACTATATGTCCCTGACATATCGTGCCATGTGACTGAAGTTGTGTGCCCTGGTGCGGGCCACCTGCATGGGTGATTGTAGAAGTAATTGCCGCCGCTGGCCGCTCTGTCGTTGACCCAGTGAAGTTACTGAATCCGCATAACCGGGCCAACAATAAAAGTCATCACTCGCTGTGCGCGCATACATCAGGAAGTTGTGAAGCACGCACATTGCCTTCCCCACCTGCTCAGCATTTTCTGGGCTTTCCCCCATTGATCTTTTGAGGATCCTCCAACCGGTCACCAAGATTCCAAAAGCATTCTCGATACACCTTCCGCATGATTCACAAAAAGATTGTTCGCAGTAAATAATGAGCCTACAGTTCTTACAAAGTAGCATGGTAAGCATTTCAACTCACCTTGTTCTGCTGAGGCGGTAATTGAATAATCTGGCCTTCAATCCTCGACCTGAGTATGGCCTCAAAACATCGGTTCTCAGGCCTCATCCCTGGTAATGCCACAAGGAGCTGGCAGGGCTGTGTTCGGTAGTGGTAGGTCCCGGGGAAGCTGCAGCTTTGCTTTGTCCAGTAACTGCCTGAATATAGACTGCTGGAGCACTCCCCCGTCGCTCTGTTTGCCGTATGCACCCACATCAATAACAACGAACTTGTAGTTTGCTTTCAACCACAGCAAGAAGCACAATGGAATAAGTGCCCTGCAATAAACAAGCAATCACAAGAGTGTACCAGAATGTTGTGGAGAGCATGCACAAGAGTGTACTTACAAAGCAAGTAGCTGCATAACACACCAACAAGTGTACAACCAGCTCATGCATAGTCAGAAACTGCTCCCTGTATTGTCACCATTAAAGCATTCAGCTAAGCACCTACACATTACAAATGAGAGCCACTGTCAGCAGAAGCCCAGACAGTACGAAAAAAAAGGAGGAATGAAGCATGCCAAGTCAAATAGTTGTGTGTCGTCTGTAACTATTCGTTTGTGTAGTGAGGAGCCACGGGCCTGTGGTATTGCGCGTGTGGAATGTGCTAAAGTATGTAGAAACTTCCGCAAGAAAAAAATGAGCATCGAGATTAGTGGAAGTCTATCTCCGAGCCGCGAAAAGCCTGAGGCATGATCAACTAGATTACCTTTCCGTCAAAGGTGATGAACAACCACATGTATTCCTTCCCTTCAAAATGTAAATCAGCATTTAGGACTTCCAGGAGGTTCCTAAAGTCGCATTGTGTTTTTGGCACCAGAACTCCCTGAACTTTTCCTGAAATGGGAATTGGCCCGGAACTCAGAGAAATGACAAATAAAGCAGCAGACATCACTTCTGACGTACTTGAGAAATACTAGTACTCATGGCCTTTGAGGAAGAAAGGTTTGATTTTTTTCTGACACTTCTTTTCGCTTTCTACACTCATACCTTATCTAAGCTTTATTTAAAGCATTCCTTACACATTGTAAGCTGGTTCCTGTCTTGTTGTGTTCCTGGTGTTGTTATTCAAGGCAGAAGATAAGCAGTTACAGGCTAGATAATCCCACGAGCTTTTTTTTTCGTCGCATACCAACAGGCCTGATCAATTACTTCAGGTTACCCATTGTATATTGCGAAATTGTTCTCACCTTGCAGTTGAAGTAAATGCTTCCTGATTTGACAGGGCACTTGATGTGCACATGCTTGCCTTCGACAGCTCGAAGGCAGTTTGGAAACTTCCAGGTGTGCCCAAATCCCTCCGCAATCTGCAGCCAGGTGGCAGTTTCAGGTTTCTGTATGCGGCAAAAAAAAAAAGAAACTCGAAGCAGTTTGTACAGTGAAGGGTAGCAATTGGTCAGTGTACTGCAAGTTGAGAAATGCCATTTTCAGATTCACCAGGCATGTCAGGTGACCGATAACACAATACGGAATGTACCTAGGGCATGTTGTACAAGCTAACAATGCAATACCTCAAAGCTATAGCTGCTGGTGAGTATATTATGTGGCCCAGTATAGAGCACTTTTAAGAATCAACATCACGATTGCTTCGCCTAAAACAGTAACTGCAGTGAATGAAGCTATGTTTTCCGTGCGTAATACTTGTGTCACAGGGGCACCCATGAACTCCCTTAAGGTAATAGAGCGTGAGACTTCCCAAGAAAGTTGTCCCCAAGTCAATAATGAGTTAACCCTATCTTTACCACGCCTACAGCAATTGATCGCTTCGATCAGCAGTTTTCTACGCATTCTTAATCATTTTAACTGAAATTCTTCTACTATTGACATCATGCACCATCTGAAATGAGGACCTAACTTTCACTATTCCTCACATTTGAGAACCTTTCTGACAGATTAGCGAGTGTAGAAAAAAATACTTCGGTTGTGCCTCGGACACTGGTTTTTGCAGTGCCTGGGGATAACCAGCTCCCGGCAGACCTTGCAGCTTTGATCGAAAGCCTGTCATAACACTATGTGAGCAACTTTTACCTAATGAGTTTTGAAAACAATTTAACAATTCCTCTCTTGAATAGCTTTGAATGGTTAGACAGAAAAGGCAGCAACGCATTTGGGAAACATGGGGGACGTAATTGGAAAATCATCAGCGTACCTAAGTATTCTAAGCATGTGCTCGTCGTCTAATTTTTGTTTAAGCTTGCTGCCACAGTTTGCTTGAAAGATATTACAAAGCAGTGGTGCTATACATGACGCGATGCAATCTCGCTTTTCGTTGACATAAAACTTACACTACAGGCCGTCTGGAAGGACAGTTCACCAGATTTCTCAATAAGTCTCTAACTGTAACATGTTCATTTTCACAATTGAGCAGAACCAAGTGCTGTATGTTAACGAAAAAGGCTACCGTGGTTCTGACAATTCTTGTCACAGTTTGTCTACTAGGGTCACGAAATTCCTGACGTTGAAAGGGTCATCCGGAAAAAAGTGTTCACCTTGCACTGTAGGTGTCTTCCAACAGTCCTTTGCCACGTCCCCTCTTGAGCCTTTTCAATGACTAACGCTCCAAGCGTACAGTCCGGTTTGTATTTCCTGAAATAAATACCCAAAGTTTGTCTCCATCGCATTTCTTTACTGTCTTCCTCAGCTTGTCTAGGTTTGTTACTACCACAAGGTCGAAGTACCTTTTTTCGTTAATTCAACTAGGGCTTGAACATTGGAAGTGATTGCCTGCAAGAGATTTAACACAGAATACCAACCGGCGTGTAGAGCGGCTGCAGTCTGCTCCAAAGTGCCCGGCATGTGACCCGGACAGCCATGCGTGCCGTTGATATCCCCACTCTGAACGAAAGGGCGATATCTTGCATGGCATCACCACACGATAGGTACTTGCAACAGGGGTGAGAATGGCAACTTTAAAAGCTTGTAGCAGACAATTTCAAAATTGTTATTGCTTAAAAACAAAATTTGAAAGAAGCCTGCTAAATATGTTTCTGACAATGCTCGGGCAGTGGTGTCTTGGCTCCTTTTCAATATCACGGTCTCCTCGAAAACAGCGTAACACGTGCGCATATTGCCGCCTTCTGCTAATGGCAAGCCAGTTTCTGTTGGTAGAGGCCGCTCGTGCTCTCAGTTATCCATACAGTGGCCAGCCTGGCCCATGGATGCCTTGTCACATGTAAAGTGAATTTTATAAAGTATACCAACAGTACATATTACAAACTTCGAATGCTTCGTTTCGCAAATTGATTTGATACCTCTTTGTGATACATGGATGCACAACCTTGATACCCAAAGTATAGAATCAGCTCTAATGACACCATGCGCACATTGTGCAAATGATGGCTATAACTGTGTCCTTTTGTCTCTGCTAGTGTGTGCTGCTCATAGCGCAATAACAATGAACGTGCACCAACCAGCACAATTCAATGCTCTGTTGCTTCATACAATTGTGTCACACAACCAACGGGATGACATGGATGTGTGCCTGTCCTTGTTGCTTCTGTCACGTTTGGCACAACACGATTTTTTTAAATAATTTGTTTGATTTCATCTGTTAATCTGCCCTTATGATGGTTCCTCTGTGCCAGCTCCTTAGGTTTCTTTTATAAACAAGGGTCTGACATATTAAGTCAGTTGACGGTAGTGCCCTGTTGTTGTTGGTAGTTGTCCTATATCCTCCCATTGTTGTCCTGCTTGCACTAAAATTTAATTATCATAACAACCATCTAGCATGTCAATGCATTAATTTTATTTTTCTTTCATTTTGTTACTTGCAAATAGACGTTCCGATAATTCAACTGAATCAGTATCGCAGTGGCAAAGGGACATAAAACTTTTATTACAAATTCAACACCTTACGCAAATGTGGTATACATTACCCTAGTGTCAAGGCCAGTCGTTCGGCAGGGAGTATTGGCTCTCTGACGACGTGCTTTCTCCGGAGGTCTTCCCTCAAAAGGTTCAGCAGAAAATCGAACTGCTACGGCATCATTCGGTAATATTTCTTGAAGTATTCAATGTCGCCATTACGCATCCTTTGCATCTGAGGAAGAGATGCGCATTCCGTGTCTCTTTAGTGATTACAGCAACTTGTGTTAACGAAACATTGCTTCAAGATATACCTTTAGCTCAGGAGCTATTGTAGTTGCATGAATAATGGAGAAAACGTTTTTCTAGACATAGAGAGCACAGACCTTTATGAGGTCTCTTGTAATGAAATTAGAAATTCACTAATTCACTAAGTTTTTTTTTTACTTCAGTCATCAGCCTCTTTACAAATAGCCCTTAAAATTGCCAAATTGGAAAGAACGGCTACAGTGCTAAGTTTTAATCTGTAATTTAGTAGAATATAAAGCTATAACGATGTATTAAATGCATGTGAACATCAGAATGGACAGAAGGAACGTGTAATATATGCAACGCCATCAAACAGTACTACCAATTTGTAAGAGTTTTGCGAAACACCCGTAAGCATTGTAAGAATTGTGCGTAAGCTGTACCTATACAGGTTAGAGCGTTCTAACATCTGCTTTCGCTGCAGCGTTGCGGGTTTGTAAACATTGTGTCTAAATCTGTTATACTTCCCAATTTCTCCAAGTATGATGTCCTACATCGAAATTGTGCTTCCTCTGTCGTCGAGAATTTCACGTTGCCTTTCAAACACAAATTTAGTCGAATTGGTCCAGCTGTTGTTTCCAGAGAGCATTTCTGCATTTTACAAGTATCTTGCTAGGAAAATCCTAATTGGTCCAGTGCTAAAGATTCCTTAATGTCAAGGTCACATACGGAATTATGAAGTAACATTTCCCAAGGAATGCAGCAGTGACGGCATTTAGCTATTTCATCACGATCGCGTTGTGAAATTTGTTAATTAAAAGTGTTATGCCGAAAATAGTTTTCCTTGAGAACGCTACTCACCGTCGTAAAATATTGGCTTCCCGTGTGCCGTTCTCTCCATGACGGCCGCACCCACCACTTTCGTTTCTCTTTCCGCTTCTTCTGAATCAGAAGAACCTTCTTTTTAAGAAGAAGCAGTCTTCTGCGGCGGTCGATATGCAACATTGCGAGAATGGCCCTTTCAACACAAAACCAACACACCAACACTACTCGTGAAACATCGGGATCACGTGCTGTGACTAGACTGCAGTTGCCAACACCTTTATGAGAATTCGTCCACCTTTAGGGCATAGTTATGTCGCATTCACAAACTATTTTTTATTCTGGCGAACCATGACATATTAGACTATAGTTCACAAGAAGAAACCATAACTTTTGTGTTCAACATAAAAATGCACGGGTTTACTAGTCTTGTTTCTGACGTCAACACGGCGCACACCGACATTTGTGAAGCAACAATGGAAGAGTGAAAATGTGGGCGGAGCTCAGTGACTGACGCAGGGCAAATCTATTCGTACCATGTGTCTCGTATCACCGCGTGCGGCAAGTAGCACACGACACCCTGTACGACCGATCGCACGGAAATTCGCACCATGTGTCTCGCGCATTAGCCGCATGCGCGGCGTGCGTTTCGGCGCCGCGTGCGGTGGATTTGGTTGAGAACCTGTTGAGTGCGGCTGCCGATGCGAATGGTCGTACGACCGATCGCACGAAAATCGCACTATGTGTCTCGGGCTTACTACGGCGTCCGCGATTCGCCTGGCCAACGCCGTAGTAGACGCCGGGGTTGTGTCCACTCTGTACGGAGCGGCGGGGGAGGACGGCCGCAAGGTACCGTAGCAGCCGGTGGAGAAGAACACCCTTCTTCCCTCGCTTCACCCTCTGCCTCGCGCGCCACAGGAGAGAGCACGCATCTGGGCGCCGTTCCTCGCTCGCGCACACGAAATTTAACCGAGTTCTCCGGCTCACCTTCACAGGCTTTCACTCATACAGAATTTCACGAAGACGGCGATGTCGACTGCAGAAATCCGCCTGGAGAGTCCGTATAATTGCTATCGCAATAAAACATTTCAGCAAGGATACTAAATTGCTTTAGCATTTTCACACGTAAGCAGTCTTAAGTGTTTCTGCCTAACATTTGGAGCGCAGCACTTAGCTGCCCGTTCCTGCGTTGAGTGTCGCCGTGCCTCGGCGTCGCACGCAGTAACTCCGCGGTACCAGCGTGTGCGACGGGGATCACTGCTCTTGCAAGGGGTGATGGCGAGTGGCTAAAGCTAACGCACGATGTGAACCTTCCTTGGCTGTTGTTGCCGCCGACAGTGGTGGCACGATATCCCCTCTACGAAAGATCGCTTTTGTCGTAGGTGGAGCGAAAGCGTGTGAAGAAAAGTGTAGTGCCGCGCAAGACGGGCTGTGCGGTAACGATGGCTACGATATGGTACCAGAGCAGCGCGCGTTGCCTGTACGAAAACAAAGCACGGCATGAGCGGATGCCTTTCTGTGGCTGCTGCTGTGAATCGCACCGACGTGTGAACCACACGTTGCCTCTCGCGGTCTCCGCCTTAGCGAGGAAGTCCGCCACATTTTGCTCCGTAAGCAATGTTCCGTGCACGCAGCTGCGCTACTCACAGCGCTTCTTCCTAATGAAACCGTCTTTCTATATAAACAGAACCAGATAAAAATTGCACTTAGATTAAATTCGAGCAGGGAGAATATATTTTCCGAGGACAACCTCTTCTCCTTTTCTTTCTTGTTCCTTCTCAAATTTTATCTAAGTGCAGCTTTTATCTGGTTCGAAAATAAGCTATTTATAAAGAAATGGCGTGTGCATGGGTTCATATGTGGCGCCTGATCTTTGTAATATATTTTTTGATCGTTTGTCGACCGCGCTCTTAAGAGTGCTTAGGCAATGACTTGGTTAAAATTTTTAGATACGTTGACGATTTTCTTGTTGTGATAAAACAGAATGATATTTACTCTGCTGATATGTTGAAATAGCTGATATTTTAACTCTGCTCAGTCACAATAACAAAGGTTTAACTTTCCCCCATGGGCTATCTAGGGATGGTAAACTCCAGTCTTTAGATTTATAGCTATCCTTATAAACAGGTCACGCCTGTCGGATGTACTCGCCGTGTGCACATGCACTCTAGGATCATAGCCAGTGCCCGCACAGGCGGAGGGCGTCGTAAAATGAACTTCACTGGTTACCAGTAGACGAGCTGCTTCGGCAAAGTTTTAAGGTGGCAGCCTCTGAGTTTTGTTTAGTTTTTCGCAAACGCCAACACCGGAAATAGCAGCATTTACGTTACACTCTCGACGAAGTCAGAGAGTTCACACACTTTTTTCTCGCAAGCAAAGCTATCGCGGGTTTTACGCATTGCTCGTAGGGAAGTTGGCGCCCGTGTTTTCTCTTTAGTGCTTGTCGCTTGTTGCCCAACATATCTTTATTTCTGAGGGTCTGATTAACAACTTGAGCAAACAATGGCTCACAATGCATACAAAAGTGTGTGCAACGAACCTATCCGGAAATTACAACCATCGGTGCGTACAAATGAATGCTGCGCTGACTCGACTGACACAGACTTCGATTGCGCGTTATTGACGATTAGTTGAATACCTATTAACGCAAGATCATGGAGACTATTTGCGACTCAAAGGTGGAATAGCAATAACAGGACCCCATACCAACAAGGCAATGCCTCGGCATGGTTCACCAGCCATTGCTGGTCACTGGACGCCGTGTAGTTTAGCCTCTCCTCCCAGGATATGGGGGGGGGGGGGTGCAACCACACCCGGTCCCTCTGTCCTTACATCTGCGGCCCTCGTTGCCTGCACCGCGCGAGAAACTCACGATATCTCCTGTTTACAGCCATGTGCATGCTGCTCAAAATACCGCACGCCGTGATATCGCTTGTGCCACTTGCGGCGCGAATGTCGCGTGGGGGTCAGTACCATTCGCGCATTCTTGCTGACGCTGGTCTGGGGCATGAACGCGGACGTTCACGGTATGTTTACGGTAGTAATGAACCCTGACCTTATCCCCGTTTCGCAAGCCTTGGAGCATGGCTTATCAAATGTTTCCGTCCTAGGAGAAGGTGCTAACAATAGGACAATCATATAATAATAATAATAGGACAAGCCCCAATCCTATTCTCATCGAGCCCCAGCAGCTTGTCGGCATTTCCTTTTCAACAATTTGCATCTTACCACAACTAGAGTCCCGACTATCACCTACCAGGCCTACTTCTTAGTTGGTCCGGGTGTCTGGGCACCCAGCAATACCGGTAATGGGCAGTTCTCGGGTCGCATGCAATCAGCCCAGAACTCCCATACCGAGTCGCTGGGGATTGCTATGTGATCCACAGCGGCCCAGTACACATCCCAACTTGCCAATATACGCATTGCTCGGTAACAGTGCCCGCTAGAATTGCGTAAGGACATGTCATGAGTGCCAGATTAAAAAAAAACTAAGTTCTGCCCAAAAACAAAACCGGTTGGTTCTTCCTTCATTTTACTATGTAACGTACGAATCCCGCATCTCTATTTCACCGAAATCAAAAAGAAACGGGAGGTCATGCGCACGACAACCTTTCATAGTAGCATGTTTTCCAATGTAGGCTTAAGGCTGCGGCAGAACCAGGAAGACAAGACGTGAACAGTGTTATTGCGCTGGTGAAAAGACAAGCGCTCAGACAGACAAAAGTTATTGCATCAAACAATGACCTAGCATTCTTCTCTGAGAAGCTTTCACAATGAACAGAAAAGAGGGGTGGCGCTGTAACATTTTTATCATGCTACCAGCGTGAAGGAACTGCTTTAGGTGAGCATCTCAACCGCGTCTTGAAATACCTTCATTTCTATGCACCGTCAATTTCGTAGCGGATGGATGTGCGCCCCTGATGTAGCGATTAGATATCACAATCAATCTGATAAAGGTGGATTCGGCTGCATTCGTCAGCATGCTGCCCTTCATAAGCCAAATGTGCTACTAGAACACTGCAAGCGTGGCATAGTTGGGATGATAATCATTTATTACCACAGGAAGTCGCTGGAAGAGAACAGGTACAAGCGTGTAAGGAAGAAGCGCTCCATTCTGTTCTATACAGCTCACATGCCAGAAAATCAACGCAGTGATAGGATGATAGCTCAAAAAGACCTTGATCGGTAAAGGAATGCCTCCACGGCCCCTATTCTGTCCTCAAACCAACGAAGCAGTACCGAATACTGGGATCAGTGCACGTCGTACGAAGAGCAGGCACGACAAAATACCATCCTCGTGGTATACTGTCCACAGGAGGATGAGGTTCACAAACGGGGAGAATGTAGTGTAGTGTAGTGTATTGTAATGGAGAATAACCGGATTAAGTATACTTTTTCTATGTATTTATTGTTGGAGGTCCCTCCCCAGTCTTTGACTATGGGACCTCCTAGAGTTACTTCTGTAAAATATTTCAAACGCATCAATAAACTGAAACTGAAACTGAAAAGCAAAAACTATACCGATGATTACGATTATCCCTAAAGCGAAATTTGAGCGCTGCTTCATACGTGTTATCGTTTCGCGATATATTGAGGCATCGCACCGATCACCGCACCGACTGGCAGAACCGGGACACGCGACGCTATGCATAAGCCGGCCACACAGTTGCCACTTCCCGGAAACTGCACCTTAGCAAACGTAATCTTTGTCGGGGCATGCTTGCGGCAAAAGCCATGCGCGAAGACAAACTTTCTGCTTCCTTTTATTTATTCCCCCCATGGCCGGTGCCGCCACTGCCGCGGACGTGAGCGCCGTCTCGTGGTGCTTCAAGATGGGTTCCTCCGCTTTCCTCCTCGCGCTCTCTCTGCTGTCGCCGTCTTTCATCAGCCGCTGCACTCCGCGTTCACGCTTTCATCGTTCGCTATGCATGTTCGCTCCGTTACGCCATGGAAGGGCGCTCAACGCAGCAACGGGCGCCTATCAGCTGCTCTCTGAGAAGAGAATTGAACAGGGATATGGCGAAAATAAAGACAGCGATCAAAATAGACAGTTAATGAGCCTCGGATCAATAATCTATATATATACTAAAATGTATCACTTGCTTGTTCTACTTTATAATATCTTCAATTCAGGTGTACGGCTAAGTGGTACTTCTAAGTGTATAACAGCTAAATGTATCTTAAAGATGCAGCAGAGTGGGAGCTGGAATCTACGTACTTCGAAGCTTTGTGTAAGGGCATAAAAAGTCGTAACACGAGTGCACGCACGCACACAATTGCGGGTGCGCACAAACTACAGTGATTATTTTGTTAAGCGGAGTTGCCGACTTCTTACTAGTACGACGGACGCCTTGAAAACATAATGGTTTCAGAGACAGCATGCGGACACGTAGTGTTTACCGCAGCTCGAATCCATGCTATCTGCAAGACGCGTTTACTTCCTAATTACCGTGTAGCCCGGATGGATGGATGGATGGATGGATGGATGGATGGATGGATGGATGCTACGAGCATCCCCTTTGGAACGGGGTGGTGGATTGCGCGACCAGGCACTTGTTCTTATTTTGCTTAATGCCCTACCTATATTATTGAAAAAACGCACTAACAGACAGGATTCCCAGCATCGAACTTTTTGAATCTATACAGGGAACTCTGCTTTTGTACGCCTCACTTCTACAATCTCTAATCGCCGCTTACTAATCTCTATTGCGGATATGTTTACTTTCCGCCTGCTCTCGCTGAACCCGAGGGCTTCAAGGAGGCAAGTAATTCCTAAATCGACCGCTAGGCAGATATCTTGACATTCTAAGAAAACATGCTCCATCGTTTCCCTAGCTTTGCCGATGCAAGCACAGGCTTCTTCCTTGTTGTATCTCGCTTTATAAGCGCGTGTTCTCAGGCATCCTGATCTCGCTTCGAAAAGAGTTTCCCTTTCAGTTATCATAGATTGTTGTTTTCCTCATTTCCTTTTTCCCTGTTAAGTAGTTGTGCATAGCAGGCTTCTTTGCCATTGCCGCCTATGAGATTATCTCAGCCTCTCTGATTTTTGTGTTGACGTTATTTGTTGTCATACAGCTCGCATACTTGCTGGTAAGCTTCCTAGTTCTTTTCCTCCCCTGTGAATCTCTTTTTCCTGTACAAATACCTCAACACTTTCCCAGCCCATTTACGTTCTTCAATATTCCTCAATCGTTCTTCATAAACAATTTAACTGTGAGTTTCGCTCACTTCAAAACTTGTCCAGCCCATATCACCCTTCACAGCTTCATTTGTAGTTTTCCCGTGAGCGCCCACTGCGAGCGAAACTTCGGCTTTTTTATACGGAGTTACGAACCGCGCTATTTTTACGAAAAGCTTCGTAGTATTATTACAGATTGTATAGTTCATAACAGTTTATTTCCTTGTCGAATCTATAAAGATAATAGCTTTTCGGGGGTTTATGGTGAAAGAGCATGCACCGTAACGAACGTTCGAGTACGGAACAAGGCACCCTTATATTAAAACCCCTCTATTGCATGGCGTCCCATATTTGGCACATACCGGTTACCATTTCTTCCGCGTGTGTGAGATGCCCAGTTGAGAATGTGATACCTTCAGAGTAATAGTCATAGTTATGCGCACTTATTATGGGCAAGTGTTGCCATCTCTTGAGGGATACGCAAAACAGAGGTGAAGTAGATTTGGGGAAGCGACGTGAAACTCAGAAGGGGCAAACACAAGCAATTGGTTTTTTTATCTCTGAAAATTTTCACCGCAGAAACACAGAAAAATTATTTTGGCATATTTTATGGTCTCAACAATTCAAGCCAGTTATTACTTTTCTCAATTTCCTCTGCAACTACAGCAGAGAACCCGAAATCTGTGTGTGCCATATTTGGCACAGTATGAACTTGAAATACAAAATATGGTAACGTGCTGCCATCGGTTCAATAGCGCGAAGCGGCAGGTCACTCTATCACAAGATGTAATTTTGTCAATAGGTAGGGTGAGGGCGAATCGCCTACCAAACTGTCTCCTGAAAAGCGAAAAGGAACTGAAATGTAAAGGACGTGGTGATTCAGAGGAACTCACAAGCGCGATAGATGACGTGGAGTTATTATGTGTGCGGTGGTACAGTAACCGTGCCGTGACATTTCTGTCGCGTTTTGTTGGGAGAGATCCAGTCCAAAAGACTAAGCGCTGGTTTACCTCCGCCAAAGAGTTTCGCGAAATTGATTGCCCCAGCGTAGTAAAAGTCGATAACAGGCACATGGGCAGGGTCAACCGGCTGGACTCACTGCTTTGACTTTACCGCATACATATCCGGTCGAAGAAATGGCACTTTCGAATTTTTACGCATATGCTAGACTTATCGGTAGTAGCAGCATGGCTATTGTACAGGAGGGTGCAGGACTAACTTGGGAAGAAACAAGTACTACCGCTGGCTCAATTCAAAGCCGAACTTGCAGAATGTCTTACCTCGCATAAGAAGTGCCTACCCAACAAACGACTAGCAAGGCGTTCTAGTCAAGACATCGAATTCCAGGTTCAAGTAAAGAAAAGCACAGAGACCATCTCCCGCAATGCCACCCAAAGACGAACGATCTACCAAGTCGGTCACTGGCGAGAATTTGATGAGAAGAAAGGAAGATGTAAGCGGCCATCTCGCACAATTAAGTCGTCGGTAAGATAGAGGAAGTGCAGCATTCATCTGTGCCTGAACGCAGCAAACAACTGTTTCATTTCATTCCACACATCGCGCTAGAAAGACCGCCCTCCGTCAAGCTTTGTTTTCCGCCCATGGCAGCAAGACCACTCGGCCATCTCCATGGTGTGCCAGATTTGGCACAAAGCTGTATCTTTATTAATACAGTCGTTATAACTCTGAAACTTTTTGTATATTTGGTTGTTCATTAAATCAATAAAAAAACTAAAAAAAAATAATTTTTAATATGACTTTTTCATAACTCATGCAATAGAAGGTCAACAAGTGAAGTATGCCTGCTAGTTCAGAAATAGATTTGGTCATACATGTTTATTGCGCACGTATCCGTGGCACCACTATTATGCTGCCACTGTGCCATGTGGGGAAGCTATCTTGGTAGAAATTATCGGGATCAGGGCAGTGTGCTTTAAAGCACTGAGATACCCGTTGCAAGCTTCAACTCTCCCAGACGTGAAATAACACTGCGATCATTGCGGTGTGATGACCCAATTATGGGCGCAAACGTTCGGGTACTCAATGTTTTAACGGTTCTCTTAGACGGAGCCTCCGAGAACCCAATTGAGGACAAAGCCGTTGGTTTGAAGCACAAACACAAAGACATTTAATCATACTAAAGAAGGCATAAAACAAATAAAAAGAAACAGAAAGCATGCATAAGATAAACACTCAAGCGGACATTGCGGTAAGGAACACACATAGGGCTTGCATGTGGTTAGCGAGGGCGCGAGTCTGGGCTTGCCACGAGGGCGGGGACGCGTCGCAGTCTCGACACGGCAACGCGGTGACAAGCTGGCAGTAGGGGTGGCGCCGGTCTCACCATAGGTTGCGGCGTAGGCTGACTGACCGGGCGCCGGGAGCGCGCCAGCTCTGGCTAGGCGAGGTAACGCTGGCGGCTGGGTGGCAGTAGCAGGTGGTGTCGACGTTCTGGCCGGGCAGCTGGCGTAGAACTCGGGCCCGAAGCCCGACTGTTCCCGTCTCGCCCACGGGCACGGAAGCTCGAACGCCGGCCTCGGGCAGCAGGCGTCACGACAGACGGGGCGGCGTTCTGGCCGGGCAGCTGGCGTAGAACTCGGGCCCGAAGACCGACTGTTCTCGTCCTGCCCACTGGCGCAGAAGCTCACCGGCCTTGAGGAGCTGGCGGCACGCTCAGGTAGGCGGGCGACGCACAGGAACAGATTGGCAGGAGACCCCGGTCGGGTGAAGTGCTGGTGGGCTCGGGTCCGGAACCCGACGGCCCGTCTTCAACGCCCACTCCGGTGGTTGACCTCCTCCTGCCGTCGCTTCCTGGGACTCTCCTGGCGTCTCCCCGGCGTCTCCCTGCGTGTCCTCGAGTGTCCGCCCTTTCTGCCAGCGCACCACGCTTTTTCTTCTGGTCTGGCCGATTCGGCATTCTCGGATTGGCTGCCTGACTCCCCGTGGTCTTTTCCGATTGGTTGCTTTTCTTCTTTTTGTTGTTTCATGCGCCGCGCGTTCTCGTGCCGGACGCTCTTCGGCGTCGTTGTTTCCCTCCTTCCACCTCGGCGCGCGTGCACTCAGTGTCGTCTGCTCCTGACCGTCCCGAACACCGCACCTTGTCGCGCACCACACATCACATGCGGTCACCTTTCCTTGAAACAGCCTGGATCTATTTGTGGCGTGTATTTCCGTTGCAAGAAACTTGTGAAAACTTATGGCAAATCATTCGCCTTGTTCACGCTTGCGTATAACGGCACACAACAGTATACCATAATGATATTATTGATATTAGCCTATCCATAACCAGCTTATAAAAGCTGCATGCAATCAAGGATGGCGTTACCTGCATGGGAAGTTCACTAGGGTTGAGGATTGGGCGAGTTGGTATTGCATTATAGAACTGGTGCAGCGCAACATACAAAGGCAGAAACAAGCCGAGCCGGCCAGATAAAGGAACAGAACGCAGGTTCAGGGCAGCGCTCTGTACCTTCATCTTGCCGGCTCGGCTTGTTTCTTCCTATTTTTTGTTGTGCTGTACCAGTTCTAGAATTCATGGGAAGATTGTCCCTTCTGTGGAGGCAAAGAAAGGAAAGGTTGCCATTTACCAGTTGTACTCTCCCTGCACGGCTCCTCCTACTCTGACTCCCTGTTCAAATGCGAAACATTCGTAAATATGCCATTAATTTTTATTGTCGTGGATGATGCACCGAACACGATGAAAGTTCTTTCCACCAGCCGGGCTAATGGCGCGAGCGCTGAAACGGACCACGGAAGCCGACGACAGCGAACATGCTATACCCTAGCGCCACTCCGGTCGTACATTCTATAGCTAGCGGCAAAGGCGATAAACTAGAACAGGCGCTATGGAACAGGGACATCTGTGAATTTTGGGAATTCAGTAGGTTGTGTTTGTAACCACTGAAGTTTGTTGCTTCTCCACGTCACGTAAGCATGAGTGGCCCTGCGATCAGAGACCTGTCGCGATGCTTGCGTGGTCTGCTACTTAGTCTGTTGTTGTTGCGCGCCTGTCGTAATTAAAATTCTTTGTTTTCATCCTAAGACATGCAACATGGTCATTCACTAGCGCTAAGAAAATGTATTAGTCTGTGATGTTTGTTCGTGCACCGAGTCATTTTTAGAAACGGTGATTTATATTGCCTGTTGGCACGCACATCGCACGATACACTGCGCTCGCTGTTACGATAGTTCTCCACGTTCGCGTAATTTAGAAGTTTATGGAGCGATACAAATTCTATGGATGATGTTCGCGAATACGAAGCTTCTGAGACTGTGAGACAGCAAAAATGTTCCTGGAAAGACGAAAACTAGCCAGGGAGGCACCACTTACTTTGCATCGAATTGTGAATTCCAATACAAACATGCAAGCCATGGCCTAAAATGTCACTGCTTTCGACAGTGCCACAGCCATAACTTTCCGAGAAACCTGAGCTTGCACTTAACTGTGCTGAGACATTCTTTCAACAAGTGTAGTCCTGAACGAGCGCCCCTTGGAGGAGCATTTCATTTCGGCCAGATTTTTGAAAGTGTCTGAGTAGATTTCGTTACCAACGGAAGCCTAAAGATGAGAGGACAACACTAATACCAAGTTTTGGTCGGTGGTTGGATTTTCGCCTTATTACCAGTGTTTTTCGCCTGAACGGGCGTTCACGTCTTGCTCTCCTCATCGACAAGTCTATCGGCGCCGGCGTGGTCGGGACTCCAGGCAGGCACCACTGCATTACCCTAGTGATCCGAAAATTCTGCAGCATGGAAATCGTCGTGGACGGGGAAACCATCACCGACGAAGAACTGAACGACGGCAGTTGGACCGCTCTCGACACGCAGCGGCGATATGCCCGGCGCAAGACTGACGCCGAGACGCAGCCAGCCGCCGAAGGGAACAAAGGGACGCTGAGTGAAACGCCAAGCAACGCACCAAGATATCGGGCTCGGCCGCCGTCGTTACCGAAAAGAAGACCCCTACCGAAGCTCCCGGCCGAAGATTACAAGATCATCCTACGCCCACAGTGCGCGATCAACCTGCTATCTTACGGCCCAGCCAAGATTCTGCGCACAGTGTGTGCTGCCGCCCAAGCTAACCTGGATGAAGCGGTGCAAGAAGATCAAGTCAGAGTAAACCCTACCAGCAACACTTCGCTGATAAGCTCCCCACCCAGGGTAAGAGCTGAAGCTTATAATAACATCAAATGCCTTAAAATTGAGCAACAGCAATGTGCTGTATTTGCATACGCACCGGCCCCAGAAAATTCTGTGAAAGGTGTTGTGTATTGCGCTTAGTCGGACGAGCCTGACGCTGACATATTCAAGAAAATATGCACGAAAAATCCAGGATTGGAAATCGCTGGAGCAAGAAGGATAGGATCTTCTCGCCATATTGCGGTGACTTTTGCCGGAAAAACATTGCCCAAGCTCGTCCGCTTTTGGGCCTCAATCTTTAATGTGCATCCATTCAGCGAACGGATTGAAGCCTGCTTTAACTGTCTTCGGAATGGCCATCACTCCGATGCCTGTCCGGACCCAAGACGACAACGATGCCGCCATTGTGGCGACGAAGAACATGAGACGCCGCCATGGGGAACTGTGGCAGCGTGCAAAGCGCGTTGCATCATCTGCCGCGGCGGTCACCCTACCGGCGCTCCCAGCTGCCGCTATTGCTTGTATCCATCTGCGCAGCGCAGACAACCAGCTGGGGAAGGAAAAAGAGGAAGCGCGACCACGTCGACGACAGCAGGGTCACCGGCCAGTGGCGCAACAAACGCATCTGCCGCTGATACAGAGAGCGGAACGAGTTACCGAGACGCCGTCGGGCACGGTAACTCGTCTTCCTGCCGCCCTTCCGTACGCTCCGACCAGCGCGAAGCTTCAAATAGCAGGAGTGGAAGCAGGCAGCGCAGCCGGAGGAACAGCCAGTCTCGCAACCACTCCAACTCCAAGCAACGCAGTGACCAGGCGGTATCATGGAAGGTCGCCTGGTCAGCCAATACTGAGCCCAACCCCTCGCCCGCACGACCTCAGCAGGATGCAAACCAGGTCAGGGAGCTCGCTGAAGAACTCAGAGCACTGAGACAACAGCTAGAGGCAGCCAGTGCCAAAATCAGGGCCCTAGAAAGTAGGCAGCCGATTGCAGGAGCCTCAATGACGCGGCTGCACGCGAAATAGTGGCCTGTGTTCGGAAAGATGAAATTGAATCGATGGGGGCAGAACCGACAAACGCAAAGCGTCAGTACGGGACACACCCAAGGAGTCCGAAGCCTCAAACCCTACGGACAGAGTAGATAAGTGAGAAGGAGCAATTGCTCAGCTAGCTGAGACAGTCTCCAATCACATAAAGTCTACCGCAGAATTTCAGCAGATGGTAGCCCACCAGCTTACCAGGATAGGCACTGTGTATAGAGTCGAATGTACCCAGGGTTTTACACAAAGCCCGGAACACGAACAAATTGCCACCACAGTCACCAAAGTGCTCAACACTAAGGGCTTCAATGTGACATCTGTATTGCCGGTAAGGGCAGAACTGTACACCAATAAAGATGGCTGAAACTATTAAGATTATACAATTGAATTGCAGATCCTTTAAACAAAAGCGTGCATCACTGCAGTTCCAACTCACTAGCTTTGTTCCGAAGGTAGATATTGTAGCCTTACAGGAAACAGGCACGAAAGTCAAAATTACTGGGTATACCACGTTCAATGAATTCACTGACGCCGGCAACAAACCTTCTACGGCTGTTGCGATACAACGCAACCTTACGGCAATGCAAATTGATCTGGAAGAAGAGAAAATTCCTTACACGTTTGTACAGCTACTGCCTAGAAAAAAGGGACACAGATGCGTTTTTATCCTTAACTTGTACAGCTCCCCGAATGTTAAAAACAATTGAGGTATTGCCCTCTTGAAAAAAGCTTGTAAAGCCGCAGAGAAGTAACAACTCGTTGTAGGAGATTTTAACGCTCCGCACACAGTCTGGGTATACGTATACCAAACCTGCACTAGGAAAGGCAATGCGCTATACGCAGTGACAAGTGACTTGGAACTTACACTCATCGCTGACTCAGATAGGCCCACGCGTATCGGCAACAGTGTAAGCAGGAATACCACACCCGACTTATGCTTCGTCAAAAATGCCAATGGTGCTCTTTGGGATAACACCGAAACTAGTCTTGGGAGCGATCACTGCCTCGTTGTTATCACTATCCCTTCCAAAGGGCATAAAAGGAAAATGATGCAAACTCCACATACCAAATGGGATGTATTCCGATACGTAAGAAACCGCAAATAGATAACCGATATAGCAGACCTCACTGCCTGGACGAATGAGCTTATCCAGGATGGGACAACGCCACAACCATGGCACCGATAGAAGAAGAAGGCCCCGTGCCAGACTCAAAACTCCTAGGTCTATGGGAAAAGCGCCAAGACCTTCAGCTGAGATCGCTAAAGAATAAGATCAACTACACGCTGCGCCACGAACTCGCCGCCCTAGAGAAAGAGATTCAGGACTACTCTAGCGAGCTCAACATAATGCAATGGAATCAATTATGCGACAGCATGAATGGCCAGTTGAGCAAAAAGAACTCCTGGACCCTGCTTAAACACATGCTAGATCCACAACACTCTAAAAGTGCTGCTCATAAAAGGATTCAGAAAATCGTACACAATTTACCGGGAACAGACTCACGTAAACCTCTTGATGGGGCAATATCTTAGTACAGAATGGGAGCCGGGTGCATATATAGCGTACAGAGGAGACGAAGAAACAATATTAGACGATGACATCACCGAGGCCGAAGTACGCGCCACTCTCAGCTGCCTACGCACGACATCATCAGCCGGTAAAGATAAGATCACTAACAAAATTCTCAGGAATCTAGATGACCCTACCATAACCATGATCACCAAGCTTTTTAATCAGCACTGGCAGAACGGTACACTCCCGAAAGAGTGGAAGCACGCTAGCACGGTCTTCATTTCTAAACCGGGCAAGTCACTCAGTCTAGAGAACCTCAGACCCATATCCCTTACCTCTTGTCTTGGTAAGGCTATGGAGCATGTAGTTCTCAATAAGCTAGTTCACTGTGCCAAAACCAACCACCTCCTCCCAGAGACAATGATCGGCTTTCGACCCAAACTGTGCACCCAAGACATACTGTGGCAAGTACAAAATGATATCCTTAACCCAGCGACTATACGCGCAACACAAATAGTGTTAGCATTAGACATACACAAAGCGTTTGACAATGTCTCACATCGAGCTATTCTAGAAAACTTATCCAACATGAACGTAGGTAAGAGAACATATACCTATAATACCACATTCCTCAAGGGACGTACTGCCACCGTAAACATAGGCGATATTGAAAGCAAAAACATAGAGCTCGGCACTAGAGGTACACCACAGGGAGCAGTAATTTCTCTTTTCCTCTTTAATACCAGCATAAGTGGCTTATTGCGACAGCTCAAACAGATTCCTCATATCAGGTACACCATCTACGCAGATGACGTAACGATCTGGAACGTGCACTGGGCCGGATGAAGAAATTTCAGAATTACTGCAGGCAGAGACTGACGCAGTGCAGAAACACGCTCGCAACAATGGCCTCAGCTTTTCGCCGGAAAAATCAGAACTGCTTATAGTCCGGAACAAAAATCCCGCAAATCCGGCTGCCAACATGCCCGCACACATTCAGGTGCAGGTAGCTGGACAACCAGTCCCACCCGTTCCTAAAATCAGAGTGTTAGGATTGTGGATCCAGCAAAACACGCACAACCAAGAAGCCGTAGCACGACTCCAAACTACAGCTGGGCAATTACAGAACCTTCTCAGGAGGGTCTCCAAGCAACGGCACGGAGTCTGCCTGCAGGCTAATCCAGGCTTTTTTCTGAGCCGAGTGAGGACGCCCACCTAGTCGCCCGAGCAGTTAGTAACCGGGAGGTGGGCTTGCCCGACGGGGTTGTCCGACATGAAGGTATCCACACCTTTAACGAAATGAACGTTTATTACCGCGAATCCAGGCGAATATATTCATCCCCGCATGAGACGCTGACAAGAATACAGGCCACTAACCTCAGGAGAGTACAGACTAGATCTGTACTTAGTCTGAAAAGGCTAGCTGCAGTGACCGGTGGTGAATATCCACCAAACTGCAAACATTGTAACTGCCCCCTGGCGGACCAAGATGACATCTTGTGGAATGCCAAAAGAACCCTCCCCCGAGAGAACTCTTTAGGCGAGCTTCTGCACACGAAGAGTGGGAGATGAAGACGAAAACTTCCCACCCGCAAGACCCGATACGTTCGGCGGAATGTGCTGATAGCGTCGCGGCGAAGCAGACGCCACGCTAGCCCACACCGCTGGGAAAAAAGCTCCACTCAACCTCGACAATAAAAGCTTTTTTTTCTCTCTCTCTCTCTCATTGTTCGTGTGATAGGCAAGAATATTGCGCCAATTCCGAGCGTGTACCTGTGGCTAATGAATGAGACTGTTTCTTCGTTGCAATCCGACGCTCCGCCCTGCATATCGCGAAAATAATTCCGCGAAGACAACAAGTCCCGGACGAGATGCCGGCTGCGAAAGTAAGCTTGAATAGACAGCGAGGCAGACTTGTACACTCTTCAAGCAAATGGAATGTGAACACCAATGACACGTTTTGTATACAAGATTAAGTGTTTGTACACAAGCGATCAAGTGAACCTGTCGACATATGGTCCACAAAATTATTATGTGTGAGAAGATTGAAAGAATTTCGCCAAGTTCTGTACGACGACAAATATCAGCAACCACACGGCAGCAGAAAATTCAGTAAGTGCAGCGCCCGCAGTTCACAAGGAAACGACTGCTGCACGCATTGGCGCCGGCAGATTTTTCTTCCCTCCTTGAACGCAAGCCTTCTGAACTGTGTTCGTGAGCAGCACAAACCCGAACTTACAAAATGCATCATCAAGATAAGCTATTGCTCACCTGCACTTCCTTGTGAAGAGGAAGGTCTTGGCTCCTGAGCATACTCGAGAAAAAGAAAGCACCTTACCCAAAGCTACGACATCCGTTGTGAAAGCTGCGGTGCAGTACCGTCGGTCATTTAAAATTATAGTTCGATGTAGAAGCTGTAAAATCATCTCTGCCTATGCTCCCGCCTTGTTGTCAGAATAAAAGCCGTACGCAATAGCCGCCTGACATCAGGGAAGTGCTTTGCGCCGATCCTACCTCTTTTGCATGCGCAGTCATGCGAGCAATTAAAATTTGGAGTCGGATATCTCGGCGCACAGACATGCTAGAATTCTTCCAAGTGATACTGTGTAGAAAGACGACAGCCTCTAACTTTTCAATACAAACATAACCACATACTGCAGTCACCAGAACGCTAATTACTTAATTTTAAATATTTGGGCTCCTGAGAGCGATAATTCTCATCTCATTTTGTGTCCTTCTGGCCACTTGACTTATTTGAAGATGTGGTCCTTGCGTGCCTCCCAGTGCCTAATTTCAAGAAAACCATCAAGCTTAATTTTGAACACCATGTATAACAGCTGTTCCGACCTGACGATTGTGTCACGCAGCCTAAGTAACAAGGTGCAGTGGTTTGCGCATAATGAAACCCATCGAAGTAACCATAATCCCATATATATAAACATCAAGAGGCTAGGCAAGTCGCACATCATCGTTTCTTCACACATCGACTGGTCAAACTACTGGTCACTCACAGAGGAGCGGTGCCTGGAAAATGAAGAAGGTTCTCTTGAAAAGCTAGAAGACATAATCAAAGCTGCTACTCAAAACGCTGCCTCTAATTTTACATCTTTATCACAGTTTTGCGAATATGAAATAAAATTGTAGCAGCTCCGAGGAATCCGTCGCCCTGCCTATCAACGCTACAGGTGCACAAGATCCATCTGCGATTTAAGGGAGGTGAGACCGCTGTAGAAGATTCAGCGCCGTCAATGTACTCCTTTCTCTAATATGGAAATTTTTATGCGAGTCGTTTGATCCACACAAGCTTCTATCTCAAATATGGAGAATTGTCCGCGGCCTACAAAAATTGCCACAGCAACATCGCCCCTTCAAGTGGCCTGCGCTCCACCAAGGTTGTCGCGAAATTGAAGCAGCACAAGACCTCTGTGCAAGGGTTGGCGGGTCCGCGTTCACCGCGAGTAATCTAGGAAACGCACTGATGTCGCGAGATTCCCGGAGGGACAATCTGTTCTCTGTAAAGGAGCTTCACGCAGCTTTGGCACCATGCAGTCATTCCTTATCACCCGTACCTGACAGTGTCACATCGCCCTGTGTTACTTCGGTCAAACGGCTCGGCGTGTCCTTCTAACCATATACAACAACTGGTGGTGCAACGGATTGGTGCCTCCTTCGTGGAAATCAAGGCGCCTCTTTCATCTACTCAAATCAGGCAAATTTCCCCTGGACCTGGCCTCCTATCACCCCATCGCGCTAGCCAACTGTTTGGTGAAGGTGATGAAGAGGATGGCACTGACTCGCCTTGAGTGGTACCTGGAGCATATACCCTGATGCTATGACCGGAATTCGGCATGGACGGTCCTCTATAGATAATGTTGTTCACCTTGTCTCATCTGTACAGCGACAACAAGCCTAAAGAGATTATCAGCGGCGATTTTCATGGACGTGAAAGGTACGTACGACAGTGTATCGCATGAAGCCATTCTGAACGCGTTGGGGAAAATTCGATTGGGGGGCCGTGTCTACCAATATATCTAGAGTTATTTGAAAGGCAGAACTCCTTTGTGCAGGCGGAAGATCATACAACGCATCTCTGTACTTGTCGCGGTGTGACTCAAGGTGGAGTCCTGAGCTCCACTCTCTTTAGCTTTGCGCTCAACGGCCGTGTTGATGTTCTTCCACGCTAGACGACATCAGCATCTTGCCATCAGGAGTGACGCGTCTGCACGTATGTGCCAGGCTTCAGAGAACGGCTACAGTCACGCCTAACTACCTTCAAGGGCGGCGACTAAATCTGTCATCTGAGAAGTGCTTGCTGGTTGCCTTTATGCGCAAGGCGATGAATCTATACGTCATTAAAATCAATGGAAAAGTTATTAGCTATGAGAGACTCCCACCGCTTTCAAGAAGTAATAATAGATCACGACCTGTCCTAGAGCCCTTATATTGCCCCCTATGAAAAAAATACCGACGATTACGTTACTTCCTAATGCGAAATGTGAGCGCAGCAAATAAGCTGTTTCACCTTTTGGATAGATTGAGGCAAAGAAATCGAGCAACACATGTATGCGCTATCACATAACTTTTTTTTTATTTTTCACACGTATTCCTTTAACAAAGACTCTACTAACAGTTCTTGACAGTCATGAAGGAAGCTTTGTGGTCGGAGAAATAGACTGATATATGTTCGACTTGGTACACCAATGCTTGATTCTCAAAGACGAGATCTATACAAGTGCCTCGCGAGGTTGTCACAGCCGTGGGGGAAGCAGAGGCTAAGCGCCGCCGCCGAGAAGACCCTGCCGTTCGCGCCGCCGAAGCGGAGGCTCATCGCCGCCGTCGAGAGCAACCAGCAGTAAGCGAGGCTGAAGCAGAAGCTCATCGCCGCCGCCGAGAAGACCCTGCAGTTCGCGCCGCCGAAGCGGAGGCTCATCGCCGCCGTCGAGAGCAACCAGCAGTAAGCGGAAGCGGAGGGGGGCGGCGTGTACACCCAGCGGCAAACGATGGGGGCAGAAGCGCGCGCAGCAAGCGGACAACACGATAAAGGGAGGAGGGAAGAGATAGCAGCGACTGACTGATGCCGCTGACGGCGATAGTGAGTCAACCCCAGCTATCCGCCACACAAGAACAGGGGGGGGGACCCTTTCCTCCTCTTTCTGCATGGCGGCGACGGTGTTCTATGCAGTCACGTTATCTTGACTCTCTAGCGGCGTCAGCGGCATCCAGCGGTATCAGTCGGTCGCTGCTAGCGCTGGGGGGATGAAAGGGGGGCGGAGCTGGTTACGAGGCCGACGACGACGCCGACGACGACGACGACGACGCGAAACCCAGGAACGGACGCCAAAGAGCTGCGCTCTAAAAGAAACCCACCATGATCACCCACATGCTCAGATTTCTTGCGGGAAAATTGTGGCTTTCGAGCGGTGCTTCAACTTTATACTGTATTTTTCCTCGGGTTCATACGCTGCAGCTTACCTGGGCTTGGCAGGACCCAAATAACAAACGTGCACGTCCTGCAGACAGTTCAAGTTCTAGCACTGAGAATATGCCTTGGCCTTCCGAGATGTGCGTCTTCAGCAACCACTGCGCACGAATGATCACCGAGTCACAACATATATTCGCGTCGATGCCTTAGCAATGCACATCAGGCATTTCGCCTGGATTCCATCACACCACCTCGCCTCAATTCCTGCTTCTAGGCCACACTCTGCATTCAGCAATATTATTGCTTCGTATCGTGCAGTGCTTCCCTCGAACTTCACACCTGCAGCAAGACCACAATTAGCACTGTGGTGCCCACATCCCCTCGAAGCCTTTCTAACCATTCCTGGAATCCAAAAGAAAACACAATCGTAATTTTAGCCCTACAACAAGCCACACTACTGCTCCTGTATGAGAAACACAGCGGACGCCTTCACACTTACAGGGATGGTAGTTTCCTCTGCCAAGCTGAGCAGGAGCAGTGATTATTCCCTCGAAGTCTGTCACCATATAATTCAAGACATCGCATTTTACATCACCGACAGCTGCAGAAATCAGCGCCCTCCGTGCCGCTGTAGAGCTCGTAGTTGAAGAACCGCCGCAGGCATTGTCAATCTTCTCCGACTCCAATGCCGCTCTCCAGTGCATTATGTTTCCATTTAGTCTTGGACCGAACCAGCATTTAGTCACTGACATACAACTTCTTCACCACCACGCACTAGAGAAAAAACACAACATAGCATATCAGTGGATACCGGGCCATTGTGGTAGCCGCGGAAACGACTATGGAGATCAGGCTGCTCGATCTGCTCATTGTGGTTCCTACTATGTGGCTATGCTGCTATCCAGAACAGACGTAGCTACACGGCTTCGTTCGCTCACACGTGAACTTAGACTTGCACAGTTAAACTTGACGGAATTTGCCAACGCTCGTTTCCACAACGTGGATCCGAATCTGAGGCTCCACCTGCCGCCAGGACTACCTAGAGCTCAAGAGACGCTTCTGTGCCGATTGTGGCTTGGCGTGGCCTCCACGAATGCGTACTAATTTTCAATCGGAATGGCCAACAGCCCGAAATGTGATAATTTCAGCCGTGAGGAAACAATCGCCCACCTTTCTGTGAGTGTCGCCGCTTCACGGCGCCCAGGAAAGAATTTTCAGGAGTGCTAGATAGTCTTGACAAACGCCCGTTGTCGGATGAAACGGTCCTGGGACACTGGCCGATACCGTCCTTAAGACGGAAGGTTTTGAAAGCGTGGTTGCGCTTCTTCCAGAGGACCAGTCCTAGAGACGGACTTTAAGCAGTACCATGTCCTCCTTTCTTTTTCATTTTTTAAATTTTGTTCTTCCTTCCTTAGTTCCTTGTTTTCGTAATATCTCTTTTCTATTATCCTTTACTCCTGTACCCCTTTTCCCCAGCACAGGGTAGCCTGCGGGTCTGATAACTGGTGGCTAACCTCCTTGTATTTCGGTTTATTTCTCCTCCTCCTCCTTAATCTAGAAGCTCCCTGTCATGATCTAAAGAAGACTAAGGGATTCTGTCTGCAAATGTTCTTTCCTGCCAAAACGCACACGAAGGCTTGTCCGTTCCGCGTGATTTTTTAGGAGAAACGCTGTTGTCAAAAATCTTGCCAACAAGAGTGACCAAGATCCTGAAGTCAGAGTTGCAGCAGCAAGCACTCATGTACAAGGAGGCCCTCTTTATTGAGGCGCACCAAGGGAGGGGGGAAAAGGGCCCGTACGAATTTGGTCGAACGTTCCGGGATTCTCTAGTGACCAAGATCCTGAAGTCAGAGTTGCAGCAGCAAGCACTCATGTACAAGGAGGCCCTCTTTATTCAGGCGCACCAAGGGAGGGGGGAAAAGGGCCCGTACGAATTTGGTCGAACGTTTCGGGATTCTCTAGTGACCAAGATCCTGAAGTCAGAGTTGCAGCAGCAAGCACTGATGTACAAGGAGGCCCTCTTTATTCAGGCGCACCAAGGGAGGGGGGAAAAGGGCCCGTACGAATTTGGTCGAACGTTCCGGGATTCTCTACACCACGATGGAGTGGCTCCGGCAGCATTCTTTGCATGAGCTTCGGGCCTGCCGTCCAGAAAAGCCACCTGTAGCTCGCAACACCGTCCACATGGTCGGCAACGTCCACGTGCCAGACAACGTCATGAATTTTCTCAGCGAAGGACCAAAGCTTGCCGTTCAGCCAAAAAAGGCAGCACCGGAAGTGCTTGCCATGGTAAGGAAGGTGGTAAGGAAGATGGGCAGCAAAGCATCTCACACCGACGCTGGTCGATGCATCTCTAAAGGCGCACACCTACTTGAAAGAACGCCTGCACTGGCCAGCACGCATGCCCTTAATGGTGCTGTTCCTTACCTCAAACATTACTCTTTGTGCCTACTTGCGCCTGACAAAGAATGTGTTTTTATCGTACTAGATAAAGGCGCATACAGTATCAAAGCATTAGCAGCTATACATACTGTGTTTGTCAAACTAAATGTCCTTAGTCTTGAAAAGGTCTAGGAAGAGGCCCGTCGGCTCTGTAAGAAATTTATTCTAGAAGCCCTCGGTAGTGATATAAATAAGACTAAGGGACTCTGTCTGCAAATGTCCTTTTCTGAAAAAAACACACAAGGAGGATTGTCCATTCCGCGAGAATATTTCGGAGAAAGGCTGCTGGCAGAAATCTGTTGCGTGTTTCTAGCAGGCTAAACTCAATATATTAACTATGGACGATCCTTATATGATCAGCACTTCCGACGAGGTAGTCAATATTTTGAAAAACAACGCTCATGAGAACTTCTGTGCCTTTTCGCTTGACATTAGGAATCTATTTTACTCTTTACCACAATATAGCTTTTGAATGCGTGGAGGACGCCATTGACAATCGGGATGTGGCATGATTTAAGAATGAAGCCGCTCTAACCGCTAATCAGTTCTTGGAACTTCAAAATTTTTCTTTGTCATCTACGTTTGTCGCTTGGGGTGAATCAACGTCCATACAGAAAGACGGCGTTTGCATAGGGTCTTGCCTCGACCCAACTTTAAGTGACCATTCTTTTGCACATTATGACAGGATGTTGTGAAGAAACTGCCAACTTTAGCCCCATTCGTTTCGTCAACGGGCAATCCTGTGTTACTCCGAACTCGCTCGGCAACGGACATCACTATGGAAACAAAGTTTAGTTGTTTTGTTCACCTCAAACGGAGCCGTCGGTTTTTTCTTGAGCTGCCATAATTTTCGCAGTATTTGGTGCCGAAACCCGGGAGAAACGATCGAACATACTATTGAGGCAACGAGGTCAGCGATGTCGACAGTAGAAGGAGTTCGGGGAAAACCAGCAAGGATCCTCAGGCAGAAAACAGTCGACGAGGCGCGCCTTCAACAACAAGGCCAAGGGATGCCACACCCAACCGAAACCGACTCCACGACTCAAGCCCCATCGCGGTAAGCGAACTGTAAACAATGATGCCAAGATGGAACCGCTCAAACTGAAAGGAAGTGCACTGAGAACTCAAGTCACCAAACTGATTTATGAAGATGACTTATTCTTGGATAGTCATGCAGAAGAAGGAGCACTTAATATGTTGTCTGCGAGGCTTAGCGCCCTCCAAATACAGCAAAATGAGGTGGACGCAGCCATAGCGCCTTTAGTGCAAGACCAAGACGCAGAGCAAAAGTATGTACTTACCATAGAATACAAGGACAGTATCGTCGCACACACGGCAAAAGTCCACCAAGAAGCAGAAAAAGACCTGCGAACGAAGCAAGCAGAAACGGCGGCGACTCCGGCGCAGAGCGACGGCCCTCCGGCGGAGGCAAACTCCAAGTGAACTGGCGAAGCTCGAGTTACAACAATTTAGCGGTGCCGCCACGGGGTGGCAGTCCTTCTGGGAGCAGTTCAAGAAAGCGGTGCACGGAAACGACACCCTCTCGAACGCCGAGGAGTTTCTGAACTTGCGACTGGTGCTTCCGGGAAAAGCCGCAACGGCCATTGTCGGCATTCAAGAGACTCGGACCAATTACACCACTGTCATCAAGCTTTTAAAAGAGTTTTTCAGTCAACGAAATGTGCTGATTCAAGAACATCCATCTCAGTTACTCGACTTGCCACCGGTATAGAAGGAAAAGGAGCCCATCGACCTACGTCGGCTCTATGACCACCTGCAACGCAATATCGCTGGTCTCGCGACGCTCGAAGTCAAAACGGACCGTTACGGTGCCCTGCTCTCCTACGCACTCCTGCAAATGCGGCCAACCCGTCTTGTTATCGGATACCACAAAGAACTTTCCGCTGCAAGCAAAGATGCCGGATGAGCATCAAGAGTTTGCAGATTTTCTTAAAACAGAAGTAGAGAGCCAGGAAAAGGCACTGCAACCTGGTAATCTCGCAGCCAGAGACTCAGAACATCGAGAAAAAGAAAACAGCAAACTTCAAAAAGGGTCAGCAGCTTCTGTTTTTCCTGCAGGTGCGTCGAAGTAGTCCGATCCGTGTGCATTCTGTGCTGCAAAAGATCATGCGACTCACGATTGTAGGCGAATATCTCATTGGATGAAAAGAAGAAAAGGCTCCCTGTAGCTGGCCGATGCTTCCGATGCTGTATAAAAGGGCACACTTCAAGGGAAGCCCGCAACAAAAGTATAAAATGCAAGGAATATGGCAGAAAACATCTGACTCAGATGTGTGATCCGGCATGGAAGCCACCCGAGAACAAAGCCCCAGAGTTGCACTGTTGGACAGAAAACAAATCTGAAAAGGTACCACCTGTGCTACTACAGACCACTGAAGTATGGGCAGAGGGAAGAAGAAGAGCGCTCACGTGTCTCCTCTTTGACGGAGGTAGCCAACGAAGCTTTGTCATTAAAAGCTTTCACTTGAACTGCAACTAGAGGTCGAATGTCAAGAGGGCATCACAATCAACCCATTCGGAGGAGCAGGAAGCACTATCAAAGAGAAGCGTAGAAGAGTCAGTTTGACTAAGAAGTCAATACGATCGTAAACAGCACTCTGTCGAAGCTCTAGAAATACTACAGATCTGCTCTGATCGGCTTCGTTTTCCTGAGGACGTAAAAAAGTGCAAGTGCACGATGAACTGGGCGATGCGGCTGTTGCACCAGCCCATTTGATGGGAAGCGGTATCGACATTCTTATCGGGGGTAACTATTACTGGACTTTTGTGTGTGGTGAATTCAAGAAGTTGCAAAAGGCGCTCTAGTAGCGGTAAAGACCGAATTTGGCTGGACTCTGCAAGGAGCGATTCCCAGCAGTAGCTCAGCTGCCTGCTGCTCAACCGTGGCAGTGCTTCGAGCCGGCGTGTTCGCCGACACAACCAGCTTGTCCAAGGAGCTTAAATCGTTTTCGGAATTTGTGAGCATTGGGGGGGGGGGGGTGGAATTTTCAACCCGTGTGCCCAAACGAGCGAAGAAAGCAAAGAATTCATGAGCACATTCTCGGCAACCGTAGAGAATATGTACAAGCACTATGAGTTAGCACTGCCCTGGAAACCCCTGAACATGCGCCTCGCCGACAACAAAGCTGTTGCAAAGAAGCGCTTCACTAACCTCACGAAGAACTTCAGGAAGGATGAGATGATACTGATCAAATATGACGAGGCTATGCGTCAGTACTTGGAACAAGGGTTCGCAGAATGACTACCATCGCAAGAAACCAACGACGATGTAAGCAGATTATACTACATGCCTCATCGTGCAGTTTTTAGACCTGACAGCCTTTCGACCGAGATTAGAGTTGCATTTGACGCATCTTCTCCCGATGCAGGTTGTATATCTCTAAACGAAATCCTAGAACCAGGACCGAACTTAAATCCAGATTTGCTTAACGCGCTGCTGAACTTCAGAATTGATCGTATTGAATTAAGTGCAAACATCGAAAAAGCATTTCTGCAAATTTCGATGGAACCGGCGGTTCACGATGCCCTCCAATTTCTTTGGTATGGACATCTTCCAACGAATGAAGACCCACAGCCTCCTATTGATCGCAAACACCTCATTGTTGACAATCGCGACATTGCCGTCAACCGTCTACTGTACCTTGTGAATAGAATATCATGACACGACGACTTGCATGAACGCTGCGATAGTCATACGACAGTGTATGTCTCATGGTCACGCGGAAGTTCTGCCCAAGAATGTCCGCTATAACCATTCGTTTTAGTACATGCCACATCGGGAGGTCATCAAAGAACACTCATTAACCCCCAAACTAAGGGTTCTGTTTGATGCATCTTCCCATGGCCCAGGACAACTCACAAACAACTTTCTGGAAAAAGGAACTAACCTAAATCCAGAGATCCTGCTCCCCCGCTACGTTTTGATTCGTTTTTAATCACTCTGAACTCGGACATCGAAAAAGCGTTCCTTCAGATTGAAACACGAGAGCTAGACAGAGGCGCGTTTCCACTTCTTTGGTTTGATACCACTAACGAAAAGAAGAACACTTATGTCGTCGACTGGTGCATGACGGACGTGCCTTTTGGGTCAAGGTCAAGCCTTTTTGTGTTGATGGCTAATATTCACAACCATCTAGACAACGTTACTGAAGACGAGAAGCTGTCGGCGAGTCTGAACATGTCATATTACGTTGATGACTTGCTTATTCGAGTAGCTACATACAAAGAAGGCCTTTGTATTTACGAAAGGGCAAAAACAATAAGGAATCACGCCGGAATGAACCTCCGAAAGTGGAGAACCAATAACGATACACTGGAAGGAGCTTTACTAAGAAAAGAAAATCCGATAGGCGGAGGCACTAGCGATGTTGCGGTTGTATTAGGCGTGCAGTGGGATAGAAATCATGATAATTTTGAGTTTACTCTAAAGTCGGTACTCGAATGCCTAACGTCAACAAAGAAAAGAAGCAATATTTACTAGACGCGGCGTCCAGGATTTTTTATCCTCTGGGAGTACTCTCACCCTTCACACTCACATTGAAACCTTTATTTCAAGAATTGTGGGTTAAGAACGTTTCGTGGGACGAAGAGTTACCAGAGGAAATTAGTACGCCTTGGAATGAATGGTGCGTGGATGCCCTACAACTTGGTTCTATTAGAATTCTCCATTGCATAAGAAGCAGCATCGTAGGGATCCCGGTTACGCCGGAACTCCACTGTTTTGTGGAGGCTAATCTGCGAGCGTATGATGCACACCCATATCTGAATGCAACCAACCTGCAAGGCGAGTTTATTGCTACTCTCACAGCAGCAAAATTTGGAGTTGCACCGATGAGAATGCTCACGTTGCTGAAGTTGAAGCTAATGGGCGCAATTAATAGGAGCAAGGTTGTTAAAGTAAATTCGATCTGCGTTGGATTTCCCACATTTGCCTTGGGTTATGTGGGCTGACTGGGAAGCTGTTACTAAGTTTATACAGTCTAGCTCTGACATTCGCCATTCTTTTTCCATTAACATAGAAGATTTGCTTTGTTCTGTCGCTCAGGTTCCACTGTTTCAAGCTGTTAGAAAATGTATGGAACTTAATGGCAAAGTGCCTTTTCAGAATCCTGCTGGGTTGACTGGTGATCGGTTTTGAGCGTTGCCAGAGTTTTACTTCAACTCTACATTCGTTCAGCTTGAAGAATTTTACGAGGGGAAACAAGGCATAGACATAGGTACTTCTGTCGCTCTGATCTTGTGCACTATTTTCTTATCAGAATTTGAGAGAGCGTAGAACGAAGGAATCAACCGTGACTAGGTTGTTACTGTTTTTTAATAGGTTGACAGTTTTCTTGTATTGTTAAACCGCGAGGCAGTTTCCCGTATGACGACGCCATTGGAGATGTGCTAGATATCATTCAGCACCTTGACAAAGGGTTGACCTTCCCTCACGAACTAAGAAAGGGCAAAAATATCCCGTTTTTAGACAGCGCGATAACCTTTTGTGACAACCATGTGTGCTGCGAATATAAACCAAGGTCCCAAAGAAATTGTTGTCTTACGATTCGGCTCATTCGAAAACGGTGAAGCGGCTAATAGCCAGCCAGTGTGTAAAGTCAGCCTTAAAGAAGTCATGTACCCATAAAATGCAGGAAAGGTTTGACAAGGAGATTGTAGGGCTAGAAGAAGTTGGTTGCGAGCAATCTAATTTCAGCTGTAATGGAGGCAGTGCTTAAGAAAAGATGAAATCGCGAAACAATACTAGCGAAGCTGCAACTACTGCAAAGGGAAAAAAGAATCCTTAAAGTTTGCTTCATCTTCACAAGGTTTCCCACAAGTTAAACATGGTTGTGAAATGATGTGGGGTTGAGGTGGCGTTTTGGGCTTCCAGCAAGCTTGCTGGAATATGCTCGCGCATAGCGAGAAGTACAAACAGGTCCTAAAGGTGCGGAATCCACCATATCTCCTATGGTGTTACAGTGTTGAGGTAGTTTATCAGATTCGTCTTTCATGTGGCGAATTCTGCGTAGGCCAAACAGGAAGGTGCGTGAGTGTACGCTTGCGCTAGCATGAATTGTGAATTAGGAATAAAGCAAGTGGGCAGTTTCCTACCTGCTGCTTGGCGTGCCCGTGTAAATTATTCCTGAGACAAGCGAAGATTTTGAATCGGTGCCGAGATAGCCGAGCAAAAAAATTACGCCAGGCGTATTATATAAAAAAGAAGTGATATCATTGTATCAGCGGCACCTCAGTTTTACTGCACAATAGTGAGATGATGATCACTGATGAGCGAACTTAGGCTTTGCATTGCACAGACAGGAAGTTTATTTTGTGCTTCTGTTTTTGCCGTGCACGAGGAATGTTGTATTTCTGGGATGTGGTATTTGTGGAATAAAGATTAATCACAAGTCTGCGCCTGTCCTCGCGTGCGCTCTCTGATATCAATTATTCGCGCAGGTAAAAAAAAGGTTTGCTAATATGCACCAACTCGCCCAACAACAAGTTCTTCTAAACAACGTATTGTTCACAGATAGATCCGAGGAAGCGGAGATAAGCTAAACCAGTTCGGCAAGAAAACCGTGAGGAAAATTTAAGCTGTAACAATCCCTGAAGTTTGGCGTTACTGTCGAAGACAAGCGAAACCAGCAGCCATGCTCATACACGGCGTATCTGCAAAGACTCTTTTAGATAGCCGCATCTGGTGGAGTGGTCCAGAATGGCCAACGCGACTTTGTTCATAATGGCCTGCAGAGCCTACTATAGTATCAGAGAAAAAGGTTGAGCTAAAATCTCAGCCTACAGTGCTAAGCGTCCTCGTACAGGACCAAAAAGAACGATGACGCGTTCATCAGTTTAACGAGATTCATTGATTTACAGAAGTTGCTACGTATTACTGCACTAGGATTACTGCACTAGGATTACGGTTTTTGATAGATGCCATCATACGCAAGAACCCTGTCGAGGAAAAATATTATGCAGGAGAAATTAGGCCGGCATAATAATTATGCATCCTACTGGTTTAGAAAGAAGTTTTCAAATAAGAGGAACAAGAAGAAGCAGTAGAACAAATGTAGAAGTGCCTCACATGAGCTCCGGCTCTTTCTTCTCACAGCGACCGTCAACCTATAGATTTTCTGGAAGCAACCATCGCTACTACTGCGGGAAGTCATCCGGACCACGAAGAGATCAACATCTCGGCAAGTGCTTCCATATCCGTCCATAAAACACCACATTTTGTGCCCGGTTCGCCGGCCGCCGCGTTAACCCTAACGCCGGTTCGGCAGTCCGGCATCTCTACCAACTCATCAGGCACCTATGGAAATAGAAGTGGAGGGGACAGAAATCGCCCCAGAAGAACTAAACGAGGCTGGATGGCTCGCCGCCCATAAGAACCTACAGCGAAGCAAACCAAGCCTTAACGAATCGAACACCATACCACGTACAAGAACTAATTCGGAAGCGCAGATGCCGTCGTCCCGTCCGCGTCGGCAAGTGCCGAAGCCCCCACCGCAGCCGGAAGACGACTTCAAGGTGGTTCTCCGACCGCATGACTCATTCAATACAACCAGCTGGAGCTCTGCGCTCATCTCCGACAACATCATGAGAACGGCTGCTCTGGAAGCGGCGACGCAACTAGAAGACACGATCCGAATCAACACCAGCCAAAATATCATTATTGTCAGCACACCAAGAGAAGGCAACGCCGTCAATCACAGCCAAATCAAGGAGCTCAAATTACGAGAAGAGATTCAGCATGACTACCCACATTACGGCGCCCGAAAACTCGGCCAAAGTAATCATTTATGGGATTCCGGACTACGACACATAAGAAGACATTATTAGAAGTTTGGCGCGTAATACCCCCCGGGTCCAGCACGCCACGCGCATGGGCGAGACGTCCTCAGTTATCATCGTTTTTGAAGGTGAAGAAGTACCACACTACGTCAACTACCGAAATACTACGTACCGATGCCTTCTGCACAAGAAGAAGGTCGAAGTGTGCGGAGTCTGCCGAAAAGTCGGCCACCGAAACGATGTGTGCCCCACCCCGAACAAAAAATGTATCCGGTGCGGCAAGCAAAACCCGTCACCGGACCATGACTGTGGACTAGTAGGCACTATCTGCAACGGCAACCATCTCTCCGGCTCAAAGCAATGCAAGAAGCGTTTCCAAATCCCCGACATCATCCGACAACGACAGTGGCAGAAACTGTCGGTGGAAGAACAGAACCACCCCAACGAGGGCAGGCAAAGTACATAGCGAGAACGCCGATCGACGCAGAACAGCCAAGAAATCAGTGCAAGCTTTTTTCCCGGAGGATCGAGCAGTAGGAGCCGATGTCGATCTTACTAGAGGCTAAGCTCAACTCCGAGTGCCACCGACTCCGACGGAATGTCGCGGAACCGGTCGAGTTCCGGGAGACGAACGACCCCGACTAACAGCGGTACACAGGTGAGATGGGCTAGCATGGTCTCTTCTCCCATTGCTCAGTATCCTAAGATGCAGGCTCTCGGGGCAGAACTCCAACAAATGAGGCAATTTTTAGAACAACAGAGAACCGAAATCACTAAGCAGCGTGCAGAAATCACCGGACTACAAAAAAGACAACAGGGGCGCAGTCAGACGCCGCGCCAAACCCCACCATCTAATCCCTCACACAACACCACAGCACCACCACAGAAACGTAAGGCAGAAGATCATACAACTCTTCAGACATATCCCCAAAGTTCGAGAAACTAGAACATAAAATTGCTGAACTTGCCAACCAGATGCTTCAGTAACATCAGGAGAATGGTGCCCACTTGCAACAAATAAGCGCACATCTAGACGCTCTGGGAACCAGAACCACCAACTTAGAGTCTCGGGTAGCCGCGACCGAAGCCAAAGTACTTCGCTGAGAGTCGAGATTTACATCCACAGCCTACGGCTCCCTTAAGGGCGTGGCATCCAAACCCTATGACCGTCCATCCCTATCCAAAATCTCCAAACCGATCGCTGAACCCCCGCCACCTCAAAATGGCCCACACTCCTAACTACAAGATCTGGCAGTGGAACTACCGTAGGTTTCGCCGCAAACGGGGAAACATTCAGCAGTTCCTTGGGGGTAAGGCAGTCCCAGATATCATCGCCTTTCAGGAGACGGGATGCCACGCAAATAGGCAGGGTACAAATCCTATAATGCTTCAGCCATTAAACATGATATTGAAGAAGTCGACATAGACCACGTCTTTATTGAACTCATCCCTAAACGTAAGGAGGATGAAAGCATATTCATTCTTAATGTCTATAGTAGTCCAAAGTGCCGACGTCACAAGTTCGGAACTCTATTCAGGAAGGCTCTCAGAATCTCCCAACAAAGAGCCTTATTATTATTAGGTGACTTTAACGCTCTCCACACTGCATGGGGATACCGCACAGCGGTAGTCAAAGGTCGTAATCTTCGGCTAGAATCCCAACAACAGGGACTGACTCTCTTCACAGACCCCCAGACACCTACCCGTATCGGGAATAGTGTGAGTGTTGACACCACTCCCGACCTAACTTTCATCAAAAACATAGGCAATTATGATTGGACTAATACCGGGGAAAGCCCCGGTAGCGATCATTATATCATAGAAACCCACATTCAGGTGGGTCCACCCCGCAAGAAGGGCAAACGAGTTTCGCTCACGGAATGGGACCGCTTCCGCCAGATTCGGGAGACAACCGCCACCGAACATATAAACGATCTTGAGGCCTGGATCGAAGATCTCAGAGATTGTGTGAAACGCGCCACGAGGGAAATCCCTGAAGACGATGGTCTGGTCGAGGTGGATAGCCGCCTCCTACACTTGTGGGAAGCCAAAAACTGCATGCAAACCTGCTGGAAAAAGAATAAACTAATCCGTACACGCAAGTCAACATAGAAAGCGAGGAATGCGTTAACAAATTAACCAAAAACCAATGGGAAAAGGTATGCGACAGCACGCAGGGACAACTCGGTCTAGCCAAAACGTGGAATCTCCTCCGATATCTTATGGACCCGAATAAGCGTAAATCCGAGCAGAGGAAATGCCTAAATAAGATCACTCACCAATACCAGGGCACGAACGACGAGCTCCTAACAGAGCCCAAAACCCGGTACATAGGCACAAATGCACAAATCCCCCAGAAGCCATGCACTGGTCCGGAGAATCTTAACCTAGACGGACCCATCCTTCAGGCTGAAGTACGACCCGTCTTGCTGAAACTCCGAACTAAATCTGTACCAGGCCCCGATGGAATAACAAAATAAGACCCACCGGAATCTAGACGACGTATTACCCTAGCAGAGTACTTCAACCGCTGTTGGGAAACAGGTTCTATCCCCTCGCAATGGAAGCATGCACAAATAATATTGATAGCTAAACATGGTAAGCGACTACAGCTCGAGATCTTACGACCCATCTCTCTGACCTCATGCGTAGGAAAAGTCATGGAGCACGTTATACTCAACCGCCTCTATAATTGTGCAGAAGACAATAACTTATTCGCAAACTCCATAATAGGGTTTCGTCTAAAATTTTCCACGGAAGACATCATGCTTCAGCTTAAACATAAAGTTCTCGACCACATACCCAAGAATGGTACCCGGGCTGTCCTGGGCCTTGATCTTACAAAGGCCTTTGACAACGTAGCGCATCAGGCTATACTAGAGAATCTGCCGTACCTAGGTGTGGGCCAGAGGACCTACAACTACATCAAAGATTTCCTCAACCACCGCACAGCGGAACTAAGAATAGGAGAACTACAATCGGACAAGATCTCTCTTGGAAATCGTGGCACACCGCAGGGATCAGTCTTATCCCCCTTCCTCTTTAATTTAGCGATGATCCGATGACCGGAACAACTTAATCAGATTCCAAATCTACACCACAGTCTGTATGCCGACGACAGCACCCTGTGGGAGGTTAAAGGTAGCCGTGGAGATAAAGACACCACGCTGGAACAAGCTGTAGACACGGTTGAAAAGTAGGTTACCGACGAAGGCCTCGCCTGCTCCCAGCAAAAATCAGAACTCTTCCTACTCAGAGCCCCTACAAACCGCAAATCCGACACTGCGCCATCCCCAGAAATCACTGTGCGAGCCGGAGGAGGCGCGATCGCGGTGGTGACCACCATCCGTGTACTAGGCCTCTTCATGCAAGCTCACGGGCGCAACGGCAACACAATTCATAAAGTGGAAGCATGCGTTAAGCAGACGATGCGACTCATTTCAAGAATACCCAACCGACACCCTGGCATGAAAGAAGCCAACCTCATAAAATTGGTACAAGCCTTAGTTCTCAGCCGCATCACCTACATCACCTCGTACCTCTGCCTCAAAGCGGCTGAGAGAGAGAAAATAGAGGGAATTATCCGGAGGGCCTATAAACAGGCTCTTGGGCTACCTATAAGAACGGCCAACGCTAAATTGCTAGCCCTAGGTGTGCACAAGACCATCCATGAACTTGTAGAAGCGCACCTTATATCTCAATACGAAAGGCTAGCTCAGAGTGCCGCCGGGCGAAACATCCTCCAGAATCTCGGCATCAACTACGAGTCGATGCAAAGCATTAAAGTAGACATTCCTCACGATCAGAGGCGCCATTTCAAAATTAATCCACTCCCTAAAAACATGCACCCTGAATTCCACAAGGAAAGGAGGGCCGAGCGATCCAAAGCCCTACATCAGAAATTCCAAGCCTTCAAAGACGTAGTCTATGTCTACGCAGCAGAATACATAGAACGCAACTGTATGTCCCTTGCAGTGGCGGACTCCTCAGGTCAAGTACGCGCTGGTGGTTCAATTCGCACCAGAAGCTCCGAAACAGTGGAAGAGGTGGCTATCGCTGTGGCAATAGCCTCCACACATTGTCATTACATTATTAGCGATTACAGAGAAGTAGTACGCAATTTTGCGAAAGGTCGGGTCTCGGCTCCCGCAAAAAACACGTAGTAGACACCAACTAACACCCCCGACCAATCCAGATCATTTGGGCACGAGCACACTCCTCCCTACCCGACAACGATGCCGCCCACACCGCTGCTCGAGGACTTTCCAACCGAGCACCTAGAGGCTCACGCTAGGATCAGAGAGGGATCGCAGGGTCAGTTACCAGGAAATAACTCAGCACTACAGGTTAGCCAGGGCGGTGTACCCGCTAGCACACAAATCGCTTAACAAGCGACAAGAAGTAGCTTGGAGACGACTTCAAACGAACACGTACCCCAACCCCGTAGCCTATCACTACTACTACCCGGACCAATACCCTAATACATATAAGCATTGTAAGCAAAAAGCGGATGTATTCCATGATATGTGGTCGTGCCCAGCCGAAAATCACAAAAATCACTAAATAAGTAATACTGAGCAGTGGGAAGCCGTGTACTCAGGTCGGACCCTGACCTGCAAGCCAAGGTCATCGAGAGAGCTGAAGAAGCCGCCCGGGCCCAGAGGCTCGTGGCTGCCTAACAACAAGGTCATCCGTCAATACATTGTTTTCAAATAAAGTCTTTACTCACTCCCTCAAAGAAGATATCTGTCAATCATTGCACGGAAATACCGTGAACCTGAATTGCGCACTCAGAGATCTGCATCCATTTTTTTCCGAGAGCAGTACTTGGCCTTGGCGGACGACTTCAAGAGATGGATGGTACCTACAAGGAGAAACATCTTGTCATTCTTCCATGTAAGCATGTGTTTACAAGGCTGATTATGAAAGATGCACACTGCCGTGTTTTACATGGTGTCGTGTCAAGCACAACGATGCAAGTGCCACAGAGCATTGGGGTTACAGAGGCTAGGCAAGAGATAAAAAGGGTAATCAACGCCTGTATTTGTGACAATGGTACAATACAAAATCGACAGATGTGAAGTATGCCCATATACCAGTACGTATGATAAGAATGTCTCAACCCTAAGAAGTTGTGGGAGTAGATTTTGCAGGCCCGCTTTACGTAAAACAAAGGGAGCTTGAATCTGGCACCACTAAGTTTTTCGTTTTGTCTTTCAATTGGGTGGGTACCGAGCGGTGCACATTGAATTCACTAGTCACCTGTCAACAATAGTCTTCCTCATTGCTTTCCGCAAATTCTTATGTCGCAGATGAGTTCCTCTAACTATATAATCTGACAACATAACGAGACTTGCAAGACTTCTGGAGCGGCTCTCCTTTTGCCATTTCCCTTGCTTCCCACCGCATCGACTGCAAATTCATTGTATCGAGGGCAGCATGGTGTAGAAGTTGGCGGGAGAGATTTGTACAGTGAATGAAGTAGGGGCTACGCAAGACACTTAGAAAACACGCGCTTGATAGTGAAGAACCAACAGCATTACTTGTGGAAGTGAAGGCCGTAATTTCTTCTATACCACTCACCTATACCCACATTGATGGAATAGAGGTTGCTCCGATCTATCCACCCAATGTTTTAGTCCACAAAAATCTTTGTTAGCTGAACCGGAGTACAGCGACGAGGAATACTAGAGCCGAATTTCGCAGACAAGCGAAATTCGGCTCTAGTATTCAGAAGATATCATTAAAAGATTACGAAATCGGAACAAGATCCTCAAACACATGTGGCTTCGTTGGAAAAGAGTATCTACTGGAACTGCTTCATCGCTACCCAGCAGTGATAGATAAAGATTTAGCGCATAAAGGCATAGTGATCGTCGAGAAACCCTATGCCTCACGATGTGTTTGGCCGCTCGGAAGAATAATGGAGGCCAATCCTTGACTTGGCAGATAGGTACGAGCCTGCCAACTTCAGACTCAGGACGGGAAGTTGACAAGGCCTGTCTATCCACTCGAGATGACATCTGTTTCTTCGTGCCGGGAGAATGTTGAAAAAGCATTGCTAGTATAAAAATGAGCGCTCCTACACAAAAGAGAAGGCGGATGAGGTTCGAGCGGGACCTGCGTGTTCGAGTAAGCCTCTCTCCTTTTTAATATTGCAATATCCAATATGCGGCAAGCAGAGAAAAACGAAGATCGCACGCATTGAAGAAGGGAAGACGAAGTCCGTGCCTAATTGTTTTCAGTTTGCCTATAAAAAAATTGCAGGACGCTTAAGCTTCGCCTTCAAGAGTGGAACGCGACAGCGTTCCCGTCGACCCGCCAAGGGGTGTAAGACAATGGGCTACGGCGCAGCGACTACGCGCCCCGCATCGGACGCGGTGAGCGTCGAGCAACGCAGCGTTCGGCGCGACAACGAAATGTGCGCCTGAGCAAGCGACGCACGCCTGAGCCTTAGAAACAGCTCGTTTCTAAGGCAACACCGCGTTCACTAGAGGCGCTTTTGTACCGTTTTGAAGCATCGAACTCGTGGCTCAGTGGTAACGTCTCCGTCTCACGCTCCGGAGACCCTGGTTCGATTCCCACCCAGCCCATCTTGGAAGTTGCTTTTTATTTATGAAGTGCCTGCCGTGATTTATCGCTCACGTCCAACGCCGCGGACGCCGACGCCGACGACACCGGCTTTTCTGCGACACGAGCTCCTTAACGCTATCGCGTTAAAAAGTGTCCTGCCCTGTTTTCGCAGTTTCTGCTGCCTGTCAGTCGTGAAACTGATCGAGGTGCTGGGTAAATGTTTTGGACGCCTGTCTTCAGCCCCAGATCAAGCCGAGGAGGCTTTGCGGGTGTCGAAACACCCGTTCCCCACACCAGTCATCGCCTACTAGGCCTAAGCCCAGAATTTAGTCCCCTATCACTACGTCTGCCTGTTACCACGAATGCGCAAGACATGGCGGACTCAGGCCTTGCACAGGCGGCTCTTTTCACTCCTCGAGCTCCAGTGAGCTTCCACGGCAATGGCTACGACGATGCAGAAGACTGGTTTGAGGAGTGCGAGCGCGTAACCAAGTGAGTGGCATGCTGGACAGAAGCTATAACACGTGTATTTCTCTCTTGAAGACGGAGCCTGCACATGGTTCGTAAATCGCGAGGGAATCTGGCTAAGCTGGGATGAGTTTTGCCACCAGTTCCTCCATACAGTCGGGAGCACCGAAAGGTGACCACGAACAGTCTTCTCGAATCACGGATTCAGAAACCGAATGATACTGTTGCCATGTTCGCTGAGGACATGACTCGTCCTTGTCGTCATGCAGACCCCAATGTGTCTGAGATGATGTGTCGTGTTTTGTGGCGGAAGGGCCAGGTTTGGCCAAAGAGCGCCATGACAAGTGGTAATGTTCATGTATTATGGAAGATGTGACTTTGCTGTAAAGTGGCCTAAAATAGTCGCTGTAAAGTGCGTAAAATCTACATGCTATAAAATTATGGCGATCACTAATGACGAATACTATGAACATTAAAATCCATCGTAGCAGAACGATGCATTGTTTAAAATATGCGAGATGTTAAATTGCTTACAGCACTACTGCCTCGCCAGAGCCCTTGAACCACAAGGGCCTAGAGGCATGTGCTATTCAAAATAATTATCACAGCGGCATCCTCTGAAGAGAGGAAGCGCTACGAACGTGTGGGGCTAATAACATGCAATACAACATCTTTCAAAAAACCTAGGACGACGTTGGTGTCAAAGAGTGGTTCTGGACCAAGTAACATAACAGGATGACGGGGGATGTGCTGCCGATAGGCTAAGAGAAAATGTTTCTTTCTTTCACAGTCGGCTTCCCGACACTCCAGTAGGACGTGGAGGACGGTGAGCCTTTCCCCGCATCTACCACAGGTTGGAGGCTCGTTTCCCGTGAGTAAAAAGTTATGTGTGCCAAAAGTGTGTCCTATTCTTAGACGGCAGAATAGGACATCTGTCCGGCGGGATTTTGTTACAGGAGGCCAGAAACCTAATTGTGGCTTTATTACATGAAGTTGATTATTTATTTCTTCGTCCCACATGCGTTGCCAGTGGTTTCGTAGTTTCCTTCTTAAGAAAGGCTTCAGGTCTGAGACAGGGACCGAAGCAGTAGGATTAACTGCATGCAATAAAATTGATGTGGCCATCTGGTCGGCTAGAACGTTACCCTCGATGCCCCTATGTCTAGGCACGCAGCATATAATCACATGTTGGTTAGATATATATCTTTTACACAGTGCGGAGTAGAGTTCATTAAATACTGGATTTTTGTGATTACAGAAAGACATCAAGGCCTTCACAACACTGGGGAGTCCGTATATATAACTGATTTGTGGAGTTGTGATTTATTTATATGCTTTACGGCCGACAGCAGTGCGTAGGCCTCAGCCGTAAAGGTACTAGTTTCCGGATGCAGTACGTCGGATTCCGAGAAGGATGGACCGACGGCTGCATAGGACACCCCGTCGTGTGACTTTGATGCGTCTGTGTAGAACTCCGTGCTGGAGTATTTGTGCTGGAGTTCCCGGAAATGCATTTGGATTTGAATCTCTGGAGCATGTTTTGTGACTTTAACGAAAGATATATCACATGGTATGAGCTGCCACTCCCAAGGAGGTAGCAGCTTGGCTGGATGCATTAGGCGAAGCTCGAGGAGTGGAACGTGCATTTCTTCACTAAGCTCCCTAACACGCAGCGAGAACGGCTGTCTTACGGAGGGACGATTGCGAAAGAGTGTAGCATATGTCAGGTCATTAATGGTATTAAAACAGGCATGTTGAGGATTTGAGTGGACTTTCAGAAAATATGTTTGGCTGATGTATGTTCTGTGAAGATGAAGTGGCCACTCTTTTGATTCTGCATATAAACTTTGTATGGGACTTGTTCTGAAAGCGCCTGTGGCCAGTCGGATTCCTAGATGGTGGACTGGGTCTAGCATCTTTAGTGCGCTTGGGGCGGCAGAGTGATAAATCACGGCACCATAGTCCAGTCGTGATCGAATGAGGCTTTTATAGAGTTTCTATATACACTTCCTGTGACTGCCCCACGTAGTCTGGGATAGAAGTTTAATTATGTTCATTGTTTTTAGACATTTTTCTTTAAGATGTTTAATGTGGGGGACGAAAGTGAGTCTCTAGTGCAATGTAACACCTAGAAATTTGTGCTCTTTGTTTACAGGTATTTGTTGTCCACCCAGTTCTAAGCAAGGATCTGGGATCATTCCTCTCTTTCTTGCAAAAAGAACGCAAGAGCTTTTGTTAGGATTGATCTTAAATCCATTCTTTTCTGCCCACATCGACACTTTGTTCAGGCCATGCTGTACCTGTCTCTCGCACACTGCGAGGTTACAGGATTTGAAAGCTATTTGTATGTCGTCCACATAGACAGAATAAAAGATTGCTGGTGGTAATGAAGCGCGAAGCGTGTTCATCTTCACGATGAAGAGTGTGCAGCTGAGCACGCCTCCTTGGGATACACCCGTTTCTTGCGTAAAAGGACGCGAAAGTACATTACCGACTTTTACGCGGAAGGTACGACTGGACAGATAGCTTTCTATTAGGTTTAGCATATTACCATGGATGCCCATTTCTAACAAGTCTCTTAGGATTCCGTAACGCCACGCTGTATCATACGCCTTTTCCATATCGAGAAACGTCGATAGGAAGAACTGTTTATGTATAAGTGGGCCCCGAATATTTGCTTCAACACGTACGAGATGGTCAATTGTGGAGCGCCCTTCTCGGAAGCCACACTGATAGGGATCAAGCATTTTGTTCTGTTCAAGGAAATGGATGAGTCGCCGGTTTATCATTTTCTCAAATACCTTGCACATGCAACTTGTGAGGGCTATCGGGCGGTAGCTTGCCACTGAGGAAGGATCTTTGCATTGTTTTAAAACAGGGACCACAATGGCTTCTTTCTATGCGGTCGGGAGGTACCCAGATAGTGTTGAAAAGTGTAAGTAGCGTAACTTGCGTGTCATTGTGTGTGTTTTTCAGCATTTCATACATGATTCTATCAGACCCCGGTGCAGAGCTCTTGCATGCGCTCAAGGCAGCTCTCAACTCTGCAATACTAGAGGGGCGGTTGAACGGTTCATTCTGCCGACACTTTCTTATGAGTGGCTTGCATTCTTCTATTTGTTTATATTTGAGAAAAGGTTTGGAATAATTGGTGGAACTTGACACGCTCTGAAAGTGCTCCCCAAGTGAGTCTGCTTGTTCAAGCAGACTCAGGGGGAGTGAATAAGTTTGTCGTCCTTGTATCCCGTTAACCCTGTTCCAGACTTTCGCCTCCTCTGTATAAGAGATGATGCCCGATAAAAACTTCTGCCAGCTTTCTCTTCAGGCCTGTCGACGGGCTCGCCTGCCTTGTGATTTTACTTTTTTAAAATTGATAAGATTCTCCGCAGTGGGGGAGGCGCGTAGCAACCCCCACGCTTTGTTCTGTTTTTTACGTGCGATCCTACAATCGTCGTTCCGCCACGGGACACGCCATTTCCACGACAGGCCATTTACTTGTGATATACATTTAAATGCGGCATCTATTATGAAGGCTGTAAAATATTCGACAGCAGCATCAATTCCTAGCGAGGACATGTCATCCCATGAAATACTAGAAAGAGTTCGGAATTTCTCCCAGTCGGCAGTGTCAATCTTCCACCTAGGAGCCTGTGGTGGATATTCCTTTTCTTCAGGTGTTCTAAGCAGTATTGGGAAGTGGTCGCTTCCGTAGGGATTGTTGTTAACTTGCCATTCGAATTCAGACAGTATTGACGGTGAAACTAGGCTAAGATCAATTGAAGAAAAGGTTCTGTTTGCGACACAGTAACAAGTGGGTTCCTTCTTATTCAACAGACACGCACCGGACGAAAAAAGGAATTGTTCAACGAGACGACCTCGCGCATCGATACGAGAGTCTCCCCACAAGATGCTGTGTGCATTGAAATCACCCGGAACAACATAAGGCTCTGGCAATTGATCTATAAAGGATTTGAATTCATGTTTCGTTAATTTTTGATGTGGGGGGATGTAAAGAGAGCTAATAGTGATAAGTTTCTTTAGAAGAACAGCTCGAACCGCCACTGCTTCAAGAGGCGTTTGTAGCTGTAAAGGTTGACACGCAATGCTTTTATGGATGACAATGGGAACGCCGCCCGATGATGCGACACCATCATCGCGATCTTTGCGAAAAGTTAAATACTGTCGGAGAAAGTTTGTGTGTTTTGATTTTAGGTGTGTTTCCTGTACACACAGCACTTTTGGATTGTGTTGGCGGATGAGTTCTTGTACATCATCAAGGTTTCTCAGAAGACCTCTGATATCTCATTGTATGATTTGTGTATCCATATTTAAAGTGAATTGGTGCTGTGTTTACGGAAACGGATGTGATGCCTTAGATTACAGAGCTCTTGCGAGGCCCTGTAACCGGGGATCTGCCGTTTTTGGAGCGTTCGAGGGAGCCTCGCCGCTCCTTAGGCGCTTGGAGCGCCGTGTGGTGTTGAGAGTGCGGTGTGGGGTTACTGTCAGTGGAACGTCTGCAAATGATACTAGACTGGGCAACTTTTCGTACTGTTTCTGATCATGGAGCTCTAACAGGAGATCACCACTTGCCAGCCTCGATAGCTTGTAGCCTGGGCCAAGGGCATCAGTTAAGGACTTGGAAACTACAAAAGGGGAAATGTTTCGTACTTGTTTATCGGATTTTTCTGAGTGGATCACATGGTAACGTGGGAAGTTTGGTCTTTGACGTCCAAGGAACTGGAAAACTTCATCGGTGCGCCCTCTTTTGTGAGGGCGATCAGGAAGCGGAGGGAAGGAGCTAGCCATAAAGAAATGGAATTTTAGGCGATAACGCCACCCACCCACCATGGAGTCATACAAGGGGACGCTACAGGGACTGTATGTACAGGTCCTGTAAACGCCAGCTGTACGTCATCACTATAACCAAATATGAAATAACCTAGGTTGGCTATTCACACAAGGTTAACCCTTGCTGCCTGGTAAAATTGGAAGTAAAAAGAAGCTAGGAGAAGACGGGGAAGATAGAAAGTGAGAGAAAGCCGAAGGCTTGAGGGAGAGAGAGAGGAAAAGGCAACTACCAATTTCCCCCGGGTGGGTCAGTCCGGCGGTGCCGTCTGTGTGAAGCAGAGGCCAAAGAGGTGTGTTGCCTCCGCCGGGGGGCCTTAAAGGTCCAAACACCCAGCATCGCCTCAACCTCTAGGATCCCCCTTTCCCGAGACTCGGCTAAGCCGCGCACGGCGACACGCGGGAGAGTCCAACCCTCGTGTGCTCGGGTACGTGGTGTCGCAACACACCAAACGCCGGCTTGCGCAGACGCCCCTGCGGGGTGTGTCTGAGACAAAGAAACTCCCCCACCTGATGCCCGGCATAAAGGAGCAGTTATTTGCTCGTCTTGTGGGAAATCTGCCGACCAGTGTCGCTGAGTTTATTAAGGAATTGACAGCCAGAGAGAGCGTGTTACAACTATGCTGCTGCCAGTATGATCACTTGACGAGTGGTGGGCCGACAAGCGCCGCAACAGCGATGGTTACAGATGAGGGTTCCTAGCGCCGGCTGTGCGGCTGTAATTGTTCAGGAAGAGCTCACTGCCACGCGAAGTGAATGCACAGTAGCGCCAATGACTGAACTTGTGCGTCAAAGAATAAGGGAAGCGTTTTCGAATCCCGAGCCAACGCCCCAGACGTGGCAGCTCAACTACGCAGATGTTGTCCGTTGAACGCCACCTACGACGCCAACGCCGCAGTATCACTAGCAGTCACCAACGGCGTTGCCTTTGTATCATAGGGAACAACCGACGTGACCACCACTTCGTAGAACCGACATTTTATAGGCCCTTGTGCTTCCACTGCGGTGAAGCGGGCCACATCTGCCGTCACTGCCCTTACCGTGTCGCACGGTGCCAAGCATTTCCATGCACTTCTCGTCGTGCTTTCCACGGCAGCTGAACGAACATCGACGCGAATTCGATGTGGTGGCGAGCCGATCCTCCAGGTTAACGGTCGTACTCCTTCTCTCAGGGATATTATTTTCCACTTGCAAGATGCAGTTCCACCGACGTGGCCCCAGGGCAATCTCCGAGCCCACACTTCGGAAAATGAATGCCGTGACCTCCAATATGCGGCACGTAGCGAAAAACGAAGATTTCGCTCGCTGCAGAAGAGCAGGCGAGGTCCCTGCCAAATCGTTTTCAGTTTGCCTATAATTAAAGTGTCCTGCCCTGTTTTCCCAGTTCCTACTGCTTGTCAATTGTTACAATATGGGGAGCAGCTTCGTACATCTTCCAATCATTGTATTCTGAAGGTAGTGTGGAGCTTTGCGGAATGCGGGTACTGAAGAGCATTTTCCTTATGAATTTACCATTCTGCCGTACCATTAAAGTGACAAACTGGATTGGTCATGCGTACGTCCGAGATAGCTTCAGACACGTCGGAGTGCAAAATTCGCTAACACATATGTTACTTACACAGCTTTATTGTGGCTTGCATACCGCAGGAATAGAGCAAGCGCGTTTGTGAGATGCCGTTCAGATTCCAGACACTGTCACAGACAAGAACGTCCGGATAATGAAGTCGCGTGTCCTTGCGCATGTTTAAAGAATTTCTTAATACAGCCCTTGAATTTGCTTGGTATCTACATGCACATATTTAGATGTCTCAGTCCTCGTCACCATACCAAGTGGCAGACAATGACGAGCTGGACAAACAAACTATATAAACATGGTGTCTCGTGGAACCGACATTTATGCTCATTAGATCTAGGAACGTTTATTCTAGCATATGTTTTATTAGTTAATTTATTCTAACCTCAGGGCCGAAGCATCACAGAGGGAGTGTTAAAAACCGACACTTATGTGAAAGAATAGAACAATACAAGAAGGTATATAATGTACCAATACAATAGAAGCGCAAACACTTAATCTTAAAATTAAATCATCAATACAAATCATCAAATTATGAAACAATGTAAAATCATAAGTAAATGATACAGGTAAGCAAAATCAAACAAGAACAAACAACGAAGAAACATTAGGTAATAAGCTATTTGGTTACGGTTAGTTAAAACATTCTTGAAACGTTAACCGTCTGTAATGTTTGCAGTGACAGTAGGAAGATGGTTCCACTCCTCACAAATCCTGAGGAAAAATGAATGCCGGAAAGTAGAAGTCCTACAAAGAAGAACAGCAACGTTATGTCGGTGGTAAATGCGTGATGATACAAGCTATGGAGGAAAGATGAAGTCATTGCGCAGTGAACGACGGTGAAATATGCTGTGAAAAAGACACAAGCGATAAATCTTATGGCGAGATGATAGTGATGGTAGTTCAAGGCTTGATATAATATTAGTCACGCTTGCTGTTCGACCATAATTAGGCATAATAAAATATGTAGAATTATTTTGAATCATTTTAAGCGAGTGGATTCCAAAGAGAGGCTACATGTTTACTCTTCGAGCGAGTTAGTGTTTTATAAAGAAAATGTTTAAGAGCCTGAGGAGGAGGAGGAGGAGGAGGAACATTTATGAAAAACGAGAAAGGGCAAGCAGGTGTCTTTCTGCTTGTGCGTGAGGCGCTCTTAGTCCAGGGCTCCTGCGGCTCTTGCTGTCTCACAGGCCCACCGCACCAGTTGCTGCTGGTTACGAGGGCTCGAAATAGCCAGCGCGGCCTCCCATTGCACGGTTGTGGGGTTGGGTATTTGCAGGGCTGCCTTCACGTTGAGGTACGCCCATGTGGTGTGATATAGGGATGCGTAGTCGTCACAAAGGGGAGATTTGTATGAGTATAGTGTAGGGTGTATTGCGTGTAGTCTGCTTAAATGGCGGTATGTATTGATTTGTAATTGTCGCCATGTTACTGCGTCTTCACGGGAGAGAATCTTGTGTGGAGGTGGGTATTGTCGTCTGTTCAGTCTGTGGTGTTGTAGTATGGCTTTGTATTGTAAAGGTACGGGCTCCATAGATGCGGCTGTATCCCTCTCTTGTGGCGCCCAGGAGGCATGAGCTCCAGCTACAGCGTGCGTACGCGGATTTTTTTTCTTTCTTTGTTTTTTCTATTGCTAAAATACAATGACGGGGGCTAAGATAAGAGCTGCAATGAGGCAGCTTGAGGAGCCCTTAGCCCCCGTGTTACATGGTGGAATTGAGTAGTGTAATCAACCGTACGTAAAGAACATTACATATAAATAATAAGTACAATCGTTAATCAATTCAAGAGAATTTTCTATAGTGGAACAAACAAAAAAGGAACAATGAAATGGGATAATGACAAATAAAAGCAATGCAGATAGTACGCACCACCACATTACATACACTTGGCAATACGTAAATAAAAGTTTCCACGCAAGGACTCGTGTCCTGGAGTCCATACTGTTTCAACGTCCGGGAATCGGGAGACTTGTTTGACGAGTCTGTGGGCGAATCAAGATATTCTGCCTCTCGCGTAGCCACGGCAAGCTTCCTGGGAGTCAGTAGCACGTGAGAAATTCCGGCGAAGATATGGAAGTGTTTTGTTGGCGCTGGCGATTATCGATTTAATGTGATCAATCCAGGTTAGTTTTTTAATATTGTGACGCCAATATATCTGTATGACTATGCTACTTCTAAAGGAAAGTTGTCAAGATGATACGAAACTGTTGTATTACTATATCGCGTTACACGCATAACATTGCATTTAGTGTTTAATTCTACGCACCAAGTCTTGCACCAAGCCGACATAGCATCGAAATCAGGCTGTCGAATATAGTATCGTTAGGGCTAGTTGTTTCTCAATATATTTCACAGTCATCTGCAAACAAGTTCATATGGGAACAAGCGAAGGAAGGTAAGTCGTTAATGTGCATTAGAAATAGGAGAGGGCCAAGTACCGATCCTTGGGGTGCACCCGAGGAAACAGGATTCGGAGAAGAGTCAGTGTTATTAAAAGAGACAAACTGCAAACCATTTAGGAAGAAACATCCAAGCCATGAAAACAGTTTAGAATCCAAATGTAGAAACACAAATTATGGCACACTTTATCCAAGGCTTTGGAAAAATCGTAATATATTCAGTCAGCGAAAAAACATAGACAGAGGATAGCATGAAGACGGTGAGTGAAGCATACGAGTTGAGTTTAGCACGAGAATGTGTTGTACAAAGAGTGTTCTGAAGTCGAAAAAAATGAGTTCGATTCAAGGAAAGAAACAAGATTTGAAAATAGAATATGTTTGATGATTTCACAGGGAATGGTAGTTATAAAAATGGACTATAATTTAGACTATGTTACATCGGCCATTAGTAAAAAGTGCAGATTTGTGCAACTGATTATGCCGATGGCCGTTCGCGCACTTCTGGTTGGGCGCACCTCTAGTTGCATTGGCTTTTCTACGGCGGTTATTTGCAATTTGCTTACGTTCAGTGAGGCTGTGTGTTTCTGAAAGACACACGTATTGTTTTTCATTCATGACTAAGGTTTTGGACGAAAGTTATATGGCTTGCTGACTTTTGGCAAAATCAGCAAGTTCGGAGCATGTTAAACCGCATTCGGAACCACGGAAAATTGAGTTCTCACGGCGCGATCTATCACGCAAATCGTGTGGACAAGCCACGAAGGAGTCAGGCCGAGTGGTAGCACCTTCCGGTGTATGGCGTACTCCGACAAGTTATTCAGACATATTTCCCAACGTATAAGTTTGCTTATTAAGGTTTATCCAATCAATATCATGAATGTTGCCAATTTACATATCGATACTTTTTGGAATGCTTTGTATGGCTTTTATGACAGCGGACAGCTCAGTCACACTTTTTCCTCATTTGACAGAACGAGTATGCAGATCTTCGAGCAAATGAAAAATATCCCGCATTTGTTCTGCGGGGTAATCGGACAAGGGTTCTATAAAGTAAAGCTATTCCGATATCTTTTTATTCCAATCCCCTGACTTCAAATATGCGTCGCCGCCGACGCAAGCTTCAGGCGATGACCCGCAGGGTTGTCTGAACAGACCAATAAAACGCTCTCCTCGTTGATTGAATGTCACTTTTGTTCACTTTAAAAACCAATAAAATTGCCTACTGTGAGCGGCTTGTTTTGTATGATTGGCTGAGAAGAGGCGAGCAACACGCTCAAGTGTAAAGGAATTCCATGGGGCCGAGCCAGTACACTAAAGATCGATTACCGGATGAAGAGGGTGACGCTGGTGTCTGCGATTGGTCCGCTTTCCCTTACTTAGCTTGAGGTGGCTGGTCGAAAATAGTGGCGGCATGCAACGGAAGGTTAAGAATGGCTCTAAGACGGATCCTTAGCAAAGAAGAGTTCGCAGAGCGAGGTCGTAAACGTGCCGAAAGGGCTTGAAAACGTTACAATGCCACGCAAAAATGTTTATTGTACGCAAATAAACACATGCTATCCGGCAGGTGCAACTAGCCGGTGCCTGAGTGATCGGCGCCAGTCATCTTTTATTCCTTTCAGAATGGGGCAGCCTGCAGCTATACTGAAAAAAATTCCGTTTTGTTCGACATTACTGCATCTTTAACACGTAGCCGTCACTTCGACGCGGTGAGTGTTCGCAGTTCTGTGACGTCGCGGGACAGGCAGGTGAAGGGGGTTCAGGCCGAGAACTTTTGACCAATAGCTCAGGGTTAATGGATAAAAAGCCTCAAACAGAAATAACTCTTTTGTTCGCTCCAATTGTACATAATCAGTGTGTACGCGCCATATCAGATGCAGAGCTATCGCGTTTTTCGTGACGTACAGGCGAAGTGGACGCCGTTCAAAAAAGTATTTCACCCATCGCGGAGGGCTGATTGCAGAATTGGAATAGACAAGTTTAGAATAGTTCTACGTTATAGCGCCCCAAGTATTCAAAAGAATGTGCCGAACGAGTGTCAGGCCCGGGATTCGTTTCCACATCATCGGAGCTAACTAGCAGAAATATTACCGAAAAACCGTCACACGCAATTTCATAAAACACTTGTGGGAAAGGGAGCAACAGCAAGTACGGGTTGTCGCTTTTTTCAGCACCTAACGAATATCGTTTACACACCTACGAAGCGCAAACGGTCCAAATGTGATCCACGCTGCCTACGTTGCTCTCTTGTCCAATAAAGTGGCGAGATTGCGGCCAGTAGATGAAGGTAGCCTCAGGAACTGATGCTAGTGAACTGGTGAATACTACCTATAGACAGCGAGCTGCGGTGCTGGGTCATCATACGGGATAATACCAGGAAAAGCGTACCATTTTTTGGTGCAGTCAAGGCATTCCAGTCTTGTATAAACGTTTAGTGCCGTCTGAGCAGGAGGCATATGCAGCATCAGGAAGGATGACAGGAAAACCTGCGAAGCACAACATGGCCACGCGGCGCCATGCACGAAAACAGCGCATGAAAACGTGCGTTGAAGTGGCCAGGTTGGGGGTGCACAAAGATTGTACTGTGGCCAGAAGAACCGGGAGGAATGGGCCGGAGGTCTTAATGCATTCCACGAGGCATCGTGGAAATGCTTGTGGCTGCGCTGGTAGCTGAAGTGATGCAAAAAAGTCTCCAGGCAGACGCAGAGAACTACAATACACTAGCTCTGCGTCCGAGCCCTGTAGGACGGAGCACTGTTTGCCCGGAGGACGGTCTGTCAACCAGGTGGCGCAATTGAGGCGGGCAACCAGGGCGGCCTTCAGTTGTGGGTGAAGGCGTTCCACTATATGCCGTTCGCACACGCGCGACATGCAGCGGTACGACAATGTCCCGCGTCGGGAATGCGATCAAGGCAAGGAAACAGGGAGGACTCAAATTGGCATCCACGGACTGTTGTCACGGTGCCAGGGCAACCAAAGCGAGATGCCCACGCAGAAATGAAAGCGCGGAAAACAGACTCAGCGGTGCTATCATGCATGAGAACAGCTTCCGGTTCGCACGTGAAAGAGTCGACCATGGTGAGGATATAACGATGACCTTGAGACACGAGTAGAGGGCCCACGATGTCGAGATGAACATTGTCGAAACGTGGGTTGGGTGGAAGGAAGGCTCAGGGAGGCGTCTTGGTTGACGGCAGAGCTTTGTCATCTGGAAGGGCAGACATGCGCGTGCCCAAGCGCGCACATCACCGTTAATTCCGGGCCAGACATAGCGCTGGGTGAGAAGGCGCTGAGTAACCCGAATACCTGGGTGACATGTATCGGGTAGAAAGTGGAAAATGGTGCGACGTTGTGCAGCCGGAACAAAAGGGTGCGGAAGGTCTGCTGAGACATTGCACCACAAGGGCTCAGGCGAGCATGGATGGCGCAAAAGCCATATTTTTAGAGCAAGGGGGTTCTCCCCATAAGCGGCGACCTTTCTGTCACTTTGCTGCGCTGAAGAAAAAGCGGCCTAGTCGATGGTTGGAGGTGGAGATTCAACCGCAGCTACACGAGAAAGGACATCAGCGGGGGTGTTGTGGGCACCTTTCACGTGACGGATTTCGGCCGTAAATTCTGAAATGTAAGCGAGATGTAGGAGTTCGCAAGATATGTATTTTAATGTGTTAGTGCGGAAAACGCAAGCCAGTGGCTTTTGATTGGTCAGCACGTAAAACTGGCATCCTTCCAGAAAACGCCGAAAGTGTTGTATCGCAGTGCAGATAGCTAGCAGCTCTCGGCTGAAGACGCTGTAGCGGGATATCAGCAGGAAGTAGCTTCTGAGGGTACAAATGACAAAAGTCTCCACTCGGAGTTAATGCACTGCTGTAAGACGGAACCAACGTAGCGCTGGACGCATCCACCATTAACCGAGTCGGGGCGTTGCTGCCCGGATGGATAAGATGCACGGTGTTCGCGGCTGCTTGCTTGACAGCAGTAAAGGCGGCTTGGGCTTCTGATGACCAGGAAATCGCAGAAGACGGGCCGGCGGTTGATCGAAAGAGACCGATGAGCTGGCAAAGCATCTCCGCGCAGTGCGGTATAAAGCGCCTAGAAAAATTCACAAGCCCCAGAAATTGACGTGAATGGCACTGTGTTGTAGGCTGGGTGGTAATCCTGGATGGTCCTCACGTAAGACGAGGGAGCGCAAGCCCATACGTGATGGCCCAAAAACTCGAGCTCAAATGCGCTGAAAACACACTTGGAGGGGTCCACAACCGTGCTGTACTGCTTGCTGTAGACGTTGGTACAAAGCACTTAGATGGCGCTCATCATCTCCAGGCGTAGGACTGGCGATGAGGACATCATCTAGGTACGCGAACACAGTAGGAAGGACCCGCGTGACCTGGGTGATGAACCACTGGAAAGTTTTAGCCGATATGCGGAGTACAAAAGACACCCGCACAAAGTCAAGCTAACCAATGGACGTCGTGATGGCGGTCTTAGGTGTGTCAATGGGTTCACTGGGAACTTGATACCTCAGGAGCTAAGGAAAAGACAGCTGATCCGAATCGACGCTGGTAAAGAACCACGAGCCTTGGCTTCGCGTGCCACGACCAGGCACCGCCTTAATTTTCTTCTCATGCGGGCGTGCGCTACTCTAAAGACAGAGTTCCGGGCACTCTCTTCGATGGAGTATCTCCTCGTTCCATATTTCACTCTTTTCGAGAATAGAAGGACCCTCTTTGAGAGAGAGTATAGGTAAACTCCTCCTGAGAGAGTTTTGTTACTCCACCGCAAGGGAGTGCTAGTACTCTTCCGCATAGTGCTAATACTCTGCCCACAGAAATAGTAGTACTCCCGCAGAACGAGTGCTTCTACTCCTCCGAACCAAGTACTTCTGCGCCTCCAAGCCGAGTGTTTCTACTCCCCGAAACAGTGCTTGTACTCCTTCAGATCAGTGGTACTACACTTCCCAATAATGCGAAAGCACGATGTGGGTCCATGGTCACGTTTGAAGCGATTCGCAATACTTACATTTGGGAAGTATTTGATTGCTTCATAAGCAGCTTCTGCAGTTATTATTGGTGAATGGTATGTAATCTGTAGTCACCGAGTTACTCAAATGTAACATTTTCTTTCTTATAAGGCCAAAATCTTTATTGATCAGTCACAAGACAAGTTGATTAATAATTTGAGAAACACAAAATCACATTACAATGATGCCCACGAACTTCAGTACACATATTGTAATAAAACATAAATACATTCTCTAAAGTTTCATCAGTATTACAGTGTAGAAATATCATTTAAATTCAATTGGCTCCTTTTCAAAAATAAAGTATACAATGAAAATTAAACATAAAACAAACGCGTGCAAACTCACAGAGTATTGACACTATGATTGAAGAGAAAAATATGCCACATTATTGGCCAGCAAACAAATTTCTGACACAAAACACGTGCACTTATATGGCACAGGTTACCAGATGAGCTATTAAGCATAGGGTGGTTATGTAGATAAATTGTGCAAGAAACTTGTTTTTCGTGCCATATTCTAAGACAGCAGCTCATTTTACAACGCGCTGGAGAGCGTATGGATGTTCCTGACTGAGAGTACAGTGCATTTAGAAATTTCTTGTATATTCTCATTTAACACCACAGGTCTAGCTAGATTTGCTTATATTTCACATAATGTTATTGATGCATGGGCTGCACCCCATTGTTTCTAAGTGTGTCTTGTCCTGGTTCTGCAGCAATAGCCTGCCTGGTCTCAAACCGGTACAGAGGCGTATCATATTTCCTACTCGGTTGGCCTCCTCGCGAAAGTAGTTTGCTGGTGCTGTTGGGATTGATCCGTTACACTTTCTAAAAAATAAATAAAATTAAATTTAGAATATTATCTAGTGTGTAGCAAACGAGTATAAAACGGCAAGGAGCATTGGCATTAAAATCTTACCCATCAAATTTCTTGTCATATATGGTAGTTTTTCATTTCCATTACGGAAAGAATGCTGTAATTCTGAGCAGCTTGCATATTTACATGATCAGTTATTGTGCCTCGTTGAATATCTTTCATATCTTACAGACCGGACACAATACGTTGAAATAAATGGTAACAAATCTAACCAATTAAAAATAACCTCAGGCGTTCCACAGGGATCCGTTTTAGGACCACTTCTTTTTCTAGTTTACATAAATGATATTGCTCATAACATAAGTAACGGCATGACCATCCGGTTATTTGAGACGATTGTTTATTATATCGTGAAATCAATAACCAAAACGATCCGGCATCACTTAGTCAAGCCCTTAAAGCTGTAGAAGTCTGGGCCGCAAAAAGTAAAATGAAGATTAACGAATCTAAATCAGTCATGCTCAATGTTACAAACAAAACAAAGCGTGTTATTGACTGTAATTATGAGATGAACTCAACAATTCTAACCGAAGCTGAAACGATAAAATACCTAGGTTTAACAATTTCGAAAGACTTAAGTTGGAAATCACATATAGACAGAACTTGTGGAGCTGCAGAAAAAAAGTTATGGTTCCTTCGCCGAAAATTAAAGCTAGCAACGACACCCGTCAAACTACTTGCATATTTAACTTACATTAGACCAACGTTAGAGTATGCCAGTGTCATTTGGGATCCGTTTCAATCAGGATTAATAAACCGCATTGAGAAGATACAGAGAAAATCTGCAAGGTTCATTCTTTTCCGGTATTATCGTACTGACTCTGTTTCCGAAATGCTTCGGTTGCTTGATTTGCCACCACTGGCTCAACGGCGGAAGTTGGCTAGACTTAAATTACTTTTTTTGTTATCAAAAGGCCACTTCAATATTGAAACCACACCCTATCTGGCTCCCAGACAGGCTAGAAACGTCAGATCAAGCAATCATTGCATGTTCTCAATTCCAAAAGCATATCTGGACATCTACGCTTATTCATTTTTTCCGCGAACGATTAAGGAATGGAACAGTTTGCCGGCGTCTGTTTTGCAGTCGAGTACCATTAAAATCTTTGAGGAACGCGTTAAAAACCTTTTATGAAATTGGATCTTAGTGGTGCCGTGCAAACATTGTCACACTATTCTAGAAATACACACAATAGTCTTTCTTTTATGCTGCTTCCAATATCACTGTCACAATGTTAGAAACATGTATTTCTTAGCCAAACTATTGTATTTGTATTTCGTTCTTTGTTTCGCATTGTATTTCCAACGTTCATTGCTTCATGTCCTATTTATGTTTGTAAAGTGTTTACATTTCTTACGCTATGTGCAAACCTGCTGTACCCACCCTGTTACGGCCAAGACGGCCAACAGTATTTGAAAATAAAATAAAATAATAAATAATATGCAATCAAACTAAAGTATAGCTGGCTCCAGGTGTGAACCAAAAATCAGACGTGATGAATGTGCTGCACCAAAGGCGTCATAAACACAAGTACAGGCAGGGAAGTGCACGAAAAAGACAAAGAAGCAAAACATAAATTGAGAATGACACCATTCTGTTTCACTGTTTCACATATCCCTTCCATGAACGTCGATTTTGCATGCAACTATGCATTTGCTAGCACAATGAACCAACTACCTGAAACCAAAGCTTTTTTCCTACTGAAGTGGTTAAGATGCGCTAAAGAAAACTTATCCCATTTCCCAGAATCTTCGTCTCAAAACAAGTACGTATGGGCCTAGGAAGATTATTACATCGCCTGACTGGGCACTCTATCTTAAGTCCAGAAGAATTATGTCTACAGAAGCCATGAAACTGAGGGGCTATTGCTTAACGCTGTGCGTTAACCTCCACCAATTGATGAACAAGTGTTCTACAGAGATGCTCTCAGTTATTTGCATTGAACGCACCTCTACCTCCTAGCATACTTGGTTGGCAAATAGATTGAAGAAACCACAATTTTACATTTTAAAAATAATTTTCAATTCCAAGTGACTCTCTGGCTTCTAAGATGTAAGGTGTGCGCCACGGTGTACGCAGTGAAAGGCCTTAATTGCTCCTTGCTTTCGCTTCGGGAGGCACGAGCGGTTCCAATGAACTGGTTTCGTGTGCGTGCACGTAAAGGATAATGACTTCTTAAACATTGGATTCTTTTCCCCCAATGCTTCCTCTTTCAGGGACATAAAAGGAAACCCTAATTCTAAAATTAAGTTTAGAAAATAAATAAAAAGGAAGACATGAAAATCTGCCTGCTTCATATCAGCATTTTAAATACCGAATCACAGTGCTTTGTATTTGCACCCTTGCATTCACATGCTGTTAAATGTGAGCTACTAAAGCTGTTAAATGTTAAATGTAAGCGCCTTACAAAACATGAGCTGTTGCTTTCTATAGGGAACACAGGCACCCTGCGCATTGTTAGTAGGTATCTTGTCACTAAGCAAATATGAAATTTCATTGTACCACTATTTTTTATCACATCGATATATCTGTTGAGAGGCAAAACAAAAAGCAGCCGCTTCTCACAACTAAGGAGCTTTTTTTTAAACACATTTCTAACTTTTCAATGACACTTCCTCCTATATGTTTGTCTCCAGAGAGCACACTTGATTTTGACTTTCCCATCAAAGACCTTGCATAAATATACCATGTTAAGATGACTGCTTAGAGATTGTGATAATTTTCATCTTGGTGTGACATACTGTATTTTGATTTTGTTGACATTTAGTCAAATAGTACACCCAATATACCCACATTCTAGTTTTCTCGTCCAAATTGCATGGCAATGCATTTTATTGTTTGTCGTGCGCTCCTCTGTACTACGTGAAGTCGAGCTGGGCAGGCTCTTTGACATCCTTGTGTTCTTGCCGCTGCCTTCTTGCCTTATATAAAGCGGGTGCCTGAAAAATATCGGGTCCAAAAGTCAACACGAGGAAATGGTGTAAAACATCGTCAAGACAGTCAAGAAGTAAGGTCATGGCACTAAAAGAAAATATTAGCTCTTACTTCTGAATGAAATGCATGCGAGACATATAAATGACTGCAACAGTCAACTGCTAAACTAACTTCAATTTTGTGATTTAAACGAAAAAGGAATAACCGACAGTTCATCCCCATTCAGCACCCATGTTAAAATACTCCTGCTAATAAATAGAATGTTGGTCATTGTCAGATGTCATAGGTCTGTCATTAGTCTGTTGTGTCGCAAACACCACTCCTGACACATCCTGAGCACGTGCCAAGTGTGCCACCCACAGCATCTCTGGTTGTGCCACTGCTCAAGCCATAACTTGAGGATAAGATCCGCCAACATGATGCTCATTAGCGATGAAAATATTGTCCTCCATTTCAATGGACTTGTCTGGATGTGCCTATAAGAAAGGGCAACAATGCTTATTATGGTAAGCTTACCCACATTTCAATAATAACAACAAAGTTACCTGCGGCCTGCATCTAAGCTTACTGAAAGGCACGAACTTATTTTCATTTATGAGGAATTCATTTTTCACAGACTCGACTACTGCTGCAGTTTGAAATCTAGCATTTTACATTCTTGAAGGCATGTAAAAGTTGCAGTTAGACAGCAGTTATTGGTTTATTTGACCAACTTTTCGTTTCGTGTACGACAGACGACTGGTAACACGGAATAAAAGCAAAGTTTTATTATTATACTTTATTTCTCTACTAGAAATATTCATGCGATAAACATTCTGATCTGCCATGCAGTAGCAAGATGCACACATTACGCTTGTAACCCCCACAGGAAGGGTGATTTAGCTGGTAATATGACATAACTCTGAAACGCCAACTTATATAAGAAATGCACAGATATGTCCAAAACAATAAGCGCATGCAAAGCGCCCCTACAGCTGTAATTCCACACAGCAGCCGTGATATTCGATGCCGATGCATAAATCTGTGCTTGACAATTCATCGACTTTGTGAGTAAGCACCCTTTCAGATTCGCACCATGCTCGAAAACCGCAACAGGAGCCATGAAATCAAACATACAATCACACCATTTCAATACATGAGAAAAACTGTTCAGTCTTTGGGCTAAACACCATGGGAGCGATTTAGTTCGCGACAGCGATGAGCGAAGGCTTCGAGCGACAATACTGGCCGTCGCTTGAACAGATCGCTCGGTTCTCGAAATCTAGAAATCGTCACTCGTCTTCCGGATGTGCGATGAGCGACTAGCCAATAGCGCGAAGCCGGAACTGGATGTACATCGCTCAAATACTACAGATTCTCGCGTGGAACGAGCAAACGATTGAATTTTTATACATGCAAGGATAAGAACTTATTGCGAGATCTTCGGAAATATCTTATGCTACATTTTACAGTAACATGCATCAACTTAAATTACTAAAGCACGCATCACGCTAGTTTCGACTCTTGTTTGCAGGCCTCATACCGGCAACACCGGGGAGGCGTCGCTGAAAATCGCCGCTCGCACGGAGTACGACTTGTAGGCGACGAGCGAACGCGACAACCATCTCCATCGCATCGCTTGTAGCTGTCGCGCGCAAGATCGCTTATATGGGTTTTATACTTTGTTTAGCATAAAACATGGATTCCTCATGCGTTTTGAGCAAGTTCAAGACAACGCGCCCAATTGACCTCTTGCTGCATGCAGCTGAATACCTGCGGCAAAGTCTCTAACTAGGACTGGTGCTGCACGTAACTTCACTGGTCGTAGAATACCCATGGGCGAGACACCATCGAGCGCGCGGCTTTTATAACGAAAACATGCCGCCAGCGATATGACGCCTTCTGTCATGTGACTGCTTATTTCAACAGCGTTCCGTACACAGTAGACTGCCAAACTGAATAAATTCAAACACACAAAACACACGCTAAGCATGCTCCGCATAGGCTCAGAATCAAGGTCTTGTGAACAAACCATATTAAGCGTCCTCTCGCCTCACGTCTTATTCAACATACCATGGTTCTGGCAGCGTTTAAAATTTTCAGAGCTCTTAAGGATAGCGGCAAGTGATAAAATCACATGCAGTTATCGCGACGACTGGCTTTTTCGATTGACATCCGAGAGACACAGCGCGCTTGCGTAGTCCGTTGTCAATCGTGTCGGCTAAGCGCCGCGACGACTTCCTGGCGATAGCATGTCATATACGCAGAATGTGCATCTAAGTTAGAATTCATTTACTGTGGCAGATTTGTTGTTATATCCAACAAATGACGAACGACTGTCGTGTTTTCGCGGCGACGCGAGATGGCTGACAAACAATCTCCCTTGGATGGCCTTCGTTGTTGCTCGCTGGACGGATAACTTTTCTCCGGTGTTGTGCTGTTCCGCGGTGTTGAGAGCGCGCGCGGTAGAGCAACTCCGAGTGAAAAAGTAGAGCGCTCGCTACGCGTTCCTTTGAACTGTGGCTGCCTGTTGTCTTAGAAGCAAAACGGCGTGTTCTTTGCTCCGCGTGCGTGAGTGATACATCGCCATGTTCGGGGCCAGCCTCCTACTGTTAAAGCAGAAGATTACGCTCCCTGCTGACGTAGTGAACAATGCATTTCACTCCACTCGACATTTTGAGAGAGTAAAACAACGCTTTGAAGAGTAAACCGGCCGCTTCACTCCTGCGATACCCTCCCTAGTTTTTAGAGTGTATTCGAATTCTAGGCGCCGCCCAGGGGAGGGCGGCGCCTCTTGCTTGTCCTGGCCACTGACCAATCAACGCTCCTTGAACACAAGTGTTCCTAGGAGGCTGACGTTTGCTACAGGCCTGGCTGCATGGATTTCTTGGCATTCTGATGCACGGCTTTAGGACGCTACAACTTTGTGAACTTGTATAGGGGAGTGTCGGGAGGTTTGGGACAGTTGGAGGAACGGGGCAGCTTGTGTATCTCTTCTGCAGGTAGTTCAGACACGTTCACCAACACCTGTCGAGACGGCGCTTGCATACTGAGGGCCTGGCTGCAATGGCGGAAGTCTAACACGGAAGGAGCTTTCTGTGACTAGAAATCGCATCTTTCACGTTTCCAAATTATCTCACCGCGGAGGCTCTTACCAATTTGTCGCCGAAAACACACATCAGCGTCGTACTTCAAACAATAAAAAGTTTAGGCCTAACAAGAAATTTTTGCCGTAGAATGTTTTTTTTTTCTATAACCGACGTAGCTTGACTGATAATGTTCGCTGAAGGCGTTGGGACCAATGCGTTAGAGATGTCCCATTCCTCCCCATTCATGTCCCACTCCACCGTAAGGGAGGGGAGGACTGGCACACATTTTACCTCTTAGGAACTATATTTTTAAAACAGCGCCAGGAGCGGTAGTAACCAGTGCTCCTCAGAATTTGTGCAGCGTGTTAGAACTTGCACTATAATCCATCAAACACCTTTCGCGTTCAAAATAAACAAAACCAAAAATACATTTTTGAAAAGTGTCCCATTCCTTCCGACTGTCCCCGAGAGGCACCTCCTCCTCTGTTCATCATCATTCATCAGCCCTGTTCCTCCGAGTCACTTTCCGTCGGTGTAGAGTAGCAGAGCAAAGCGAGCTATAGCTCAGGCCGGCCTCTCTGCCTTTCTTTAAATAAATGTACCCCTCTCTCTCTTTCCCGATTCCATTTTCTGGGTTGTCTCCAGGCATTTGCTGTAGCAGATACATTTCTCACCGTGTTACACGCTATGATGCGTGTGTCGCGCAACGATTGACGCAAGCGGCGCTGCGTCACTTCTTGAAAATCGTATCACGGTCAACCTGCACGAGCCGTCGCATGCAGTTCCAGCCGCACAGTCGGCTTTGACATGGCCTGCTATGCGGAATTGTACGTAATGAATTACGTGTGTTAATATTTATGTATGTAATTATATTAACAAATATATAACTTGTGATCAGTTACATTTCAGGTAATTTTGTACTTGATCGATTACCTTTTACGCAGTAAGGTCCTCTGTAATCCAATTACTTCTTTCAGTAATTGATTGCATACAATCAGCTACATTATTCACGAGAGAAGCTCTAACAGGCATCGCAGCTTTCTTTTACTTGAATTTGGGGCCAACTACAATAGTATTCCCGCAGTGAAGCCACGTGGTTTCGATGTCAGCGGTTTCCGTGTTCACAGAGGCTAACCCGGCCTTCTGTTGCCGCTTATCAATGCGGATGTCGCTCCTTGTATTGCTGGAAGTACAATCCACATCTCAGGATGGTTTCGCCTTTCTGTGCAGCACGAGCGCCACACCGTCAGAACGATCGTGTTCAGCCAGTTTACATGTTGCGTCTTTCATTTTCATTTCATAGTTGCCAAGTTCTGTTTGCATGTTTGCCCGTCGGGTGGTAGCACATTGCGACAACGCCCTTCCTTCTATCATGCACACGGAGCGAGCTGTCACAGGGGCTGACCCCCACCTCACCCCCCCCCACACACACAATGTCTTCACACGAAACAAACCGCCATGGTTGCTCAGTGGCTATGGTGTTGGGCTGCTGAGAATGAGGTCGCGGGATCGAATCCTGGCTACAGCGGCCTCATTTCGATGGGGACGAAAGGCGAAAACACCCGTGTACTTAGATTTAGTTGAACGTTAAAGAACCCCAGGTGGTCAAAATTTCCGGAGTCCTGCACTACGGCGTGCCTCATAATCAGAAAGTGGTTTTGGCACGTAAAACGCCATAATTTACTTTCTCCCACGAAACAGCGAGCAGATGACTGGTGAAAATTTAGAAAAGTAATTGTTAAAGAGGATAAACGACGTGTGCAGGGCTGCAGGAGGCGCAGTGAAATAGCCGGGCTAGATCGTTCTATAAATTGTTTATCTGTAACGGTAATCACAGTTGGCACGAATGAAATGTAGACGAATAGATTTTTGTAATTGCTCGATTACTATCGTGGGATAGATTTTATCTTTGTAATCAGTTATATTTTAATTAAGGTATTGTATATGTGAACAATTCCTCTTATTCTCTAGCGTGTAGAAGTCTGCTGCTACGTCACAGTAGGCGGTCAACCAGTGAACATTCTAGCTTAACCTGTTGTCCAGTGTGGATAATCAGTCAGTGTCATCGACTTGGTAGTCTTACATACCTGGGCACGTCAGGCTTTCTAGAGCCGCCGGAGAATCACTGTGTAGCATCCATCGAAATTTGGCCGATACAAGATATAAGTGGAAACTCCTCACAATGAAGCTAGCACAAGCTGTGGTAGGGGCGCTATGACTGAGCTTTGCTTTGATTGTGGTAATCGTTACCGGGATACGACACAGGCATGACCGATTTATCAGCGTAATTGCAATAGCGAGCGCGGTGTACGTTGTAGACTAACCGTGTTGCAAAGCATGTGGAAGGTGGCCCAACCATGTCAGCATTTCTCTTGATTCAGGTATAGGGGTAGAAATATACCATGGATACAATTTCAAGGGCAAAGCGGGAGCGGTACAACTTCACTGATTTTGCAGAGAAAACAAAGTCTGCCACTATGAAGCCCAAAAAGCAGAACGTGGATAGTCAAGTTTTCTTGCTAGTACAAAAGAACATGGGCTAAATATGACTATAGTACAGGCCTTTCTGTTTCTCCTCGCAAATTCTTCTTTGGATAATGCCGGGCTTTCCAAATACCAGGAAGCTTTTCAGCAGGTGCCCGCATACCTAATTAGCGAACTTCGCACTTAATTCCTTCTCCCAAACGCACTATGAGAATATAGCCCTCCTTATTGTACTTCTATTCTCTAATGGTGAACACATATTGACGTCGCATCGAATGTAATGGCCATGCGTTTCAGTCGCTCTTTCCTGAGGCAGCGCAGCGGCGTGTGCGATTTTTGTCCTGCAATTACTGAGATGTAAACACCTCATCCATCTTAGCCGCACCATCTTAGCTTTGACTGGCGTGGGCTGATCGCGTTTGCCGGCGCTGTAGGGCACTCACTGCAAAAGAAGACGTCAAAGAAGTGAGAGTACTAATTTTCTGTCTTATCTATCTATCCGACCTGCTACGACGATGCGTCGTAAGAGGTAGTTATACTGTCGTACTCATTTCATAACTGTCGTGCCATTCTCTTTATGCCCTTGTCGTCATACCACCTCGATCATTCTAGAGACGCCAATCCTTATGCGCCATTCCAATGTTGCCACTGCGTCATCGTTATACAGTCGTCGTCATGCCGTCACACTCATACCTTGCCTTGGTAGGCGAGTGACATAACAAAGTAAACCGATGCCAGAGAACGTGTATGGCGGATATAGACGAAGCAGTGGAAAGCTAAGAATTATCACTCCATATTCTAAGTGAAGCTGTGGTCAGCAATACGCTGTGTCCCTACATCGTCTGAATGCTAGTCCCATTAACGTCGAGTGTCATCGTGAGATGGGTTCTGTCGTAATATTTAGCTGCCGTTCGGTCTCGCGTTTGTGCGGTATGCTAAATGCCGTAGGCTACTTTCATCTCCCCTTAAATTGTTATCTCAGCATGACAATAACTTCCACTTAAGCTCTTATCTCAGCATAAAAATTTTCCGGTTAAACAACTAGCAGAAATAGTTAAACATAGCGATTATGGAACCGGATTTGTATCAATAAATTTTATTTTTCAGTGTCATTGTTAGATTTGCGTGTTCAAAATAGAAGTGATATTAATGGCGTTACATAACGTACTTGTTTCTTCATTACACATGAATAGAAACAGGACATACAGTGATTTTGTACACTTCCTTTTATAATTCCTGATGCGATCAACAGTATAAATATCCAACTAAATAAATAAATAAATAAATGCCCCAGAGAAAGTTTTTTTTTTTACAAAGCTAATTCTGCCTACCATGTTTCGCCGAAAGTGAAATGCTGATATTCAATATATAGATAAGTAAAAGCGTTACCAATATTTCTTTATTTGTTTAGTACATTCGTCCTTATACTTCGCGGTCATAGTTACGACCTCACTCTTGATTTGCACAGCAGAAACCACTCTAGCTGCTGCAAACATAAAACGAACGCGTACAGAAAAAAGATCCAGCAAGAGAGCAGTTGCCCAGCGACACAAAAATACACAAAGAAGCGCAATGGCCGACGTCGCCGCGTTTTCAGAATTACTTCTTGGTTACGACATATCAGTTTAAGAAGAGACAAGTCTCCCGTTTGGTTCGGTTCCTTGGCTTTGTAGCTCGCATTGACCATGGCAGTGCTCTGTCGTTTCTAAGAAAGCTGTCAGACAAGCCGCACCGATCCCGTGTTTAGGTGTCTTTTTTTGTCTCCATCTTCAATATACGGTGTGTCTGTGCCACTACAACCATTGCATTTGCTCTTGCGCTTGCTTCTTGTTGTTTACGATTTGAATTGTGCCTCAGAACCAGGCACGGATCTATGCAATCGGGGTGCTGCCACATTCCACTTTTCACAGGGTGCTTTCGCAATGACAGGCTTTTCTGGAATTGTACACTTCTGATTTCACTTTATTTGGAACGGTTGAGTCAAGCTGCATATCACAGAATACGAGCTTTCGTTTTTGATAGTTTTCCTTTTCCTTCGGAGACGCTCGTGTGTCTCGATGGATCTGTGTCTCCGCTCAAGGGCGTGCTGTTGGACTAGCGTTTCTTACGTTATAAAGCCAACAAGAGCGCAAAGAAACTCGCAAACAGGAGAAAAGATGAAGCGCATTCTTTGATAGTGCGAAACCATATACCGATCAAGTTTGGTTTACCTAGCTGTCGGACAGAAGGCTTATTGCACAAAAGGACATTTCGGCGTGACATGTTTTTTTTTCAGCTACCAACAACGGATGTTTTTCTTTCATTCTCTGCTCTCGTATGCTTGCGAAGCAAGGGCACTTTCTGACGCCTACGTCTTCAATTGTTTGCGGTTCAATCTATGGAAGCAGGCCGTTTACTCCACGAAGCCAGTATAACGTGCGATTTTCACGGAAACTGTAATCTGAGCTTCCCAGAACGTAGTTGGAATTCTAAGAACACAATGTTACCTTATCGAGGAGAAAAAGAACGTTTCCTTTAACATTACTTCTAGAAGAACATTTGATTTGAATGCAAACATCAAACGATTGAAAGATTTGTCACAACAAAATAGCTTACACAGCAAAACCAAAGCAATCCGCGTATTCTGCAAGGGTTTGTAATTGACCAGCGCCCTACCTGGTTGAAAGCTCTCAAAAATCTCGTAGAAAGAGACAAAATCCTTACATGAAAGTTACGCAAATTCCACGCACGTGCTTGACTCTATGTGAAGTGAGCCTTAGTAAAGAGGATGTATAAATGCTCTACCACTAACATTTGTGCATCTCGTTGTGTATACATCTATTGTGTGCAGCGTGTAATTTTATGCAGCATTATTGTTTATCTACAACCGAGGTCAAAATCTAAATAATCAATTTTTAAATTGTGAATTGCACCAATCGCAACGTATGCCGAAGTGCATGCAGCAAATCACACGGATGCACTCTGGTCGACGAACACACAGCAGCGATTTCAGGAGGAGAAAGGCGTGAGTGATGTTTCTTGCAAGCAGAATGGTAAAGACAGGCATGTGCACATATAAGTATGAAGCATACATATCTACACTTAGGCATTCTGCACCTCTTGTGTAGCAGGGGCATATACCTATTGTGAAGTAATGATACAGTAATCGATGCAAACGATGTACATCGAAGGAACCTCAGAATAAAAGCAGATGTTTCATAAAGAGGTTGGTGTGCTTTGTGCCTACCTATCCGCTGACATTAAAGAGAGCTACTGCAGAACTTATCGCATGGGGACTATTGATGGTGTTGCGATTAGTGTTCGAGCAATCTATCAATAAGGATATAGCTGGTGACATACAGAAATTCTATAGCATTAACGAGAGGGTGACAGGCCTTGTTGTGAAACAACCCATTAGGGACCGCTTTCTTTCTTTTCTTGCTATCTTGAAATAAATCTAATATATTACCTTCCCTTTATACTACTAATTCACATGCAAAAAATTATTACTCTTGCCTCATTAGTTTTTAGTTATAGCCCGTGGCCAAATGGTCACACTGGGCCCTTACGCTTCAGCAAAATAAGCGAAGTGTAAAACATTTATTTCAAGCCATGAAACATCACAAAAAACATACATAGCGAATAGTCGAGCACATATTTAGTGTGATATGGTTTAAATCATGGAATACACATGCCATCGTCATACTTTGTGCATTGTGTGTGCACTGCGCTGTTTCAATTATCTCATGCACAACTCCACCTCTTGCCATTAGGTATTGGTGCAACAAAGTGGGCCACTTGGTCATACCGTGTGCCAGTCAGGACATCACCAGTCTTTGGGATTCTGTGTTGACCAGGTCCTCTATGATTATTGTACCATCGCATCAGGTAGCTTTGTGTAATTTGCCTGCGGTACTCCACCTGCGGGACCTTGTGCTACGAATTTGCGCCCGAGCGTTGCTGAGAGATACATCACAAAGTCAAGTGAAAATGCCCCGCAGGGGCGTCTGCGCAAGCAGGCGTTTGGTGTGTTGCGACACCAGGTACCCGAGCACTCGAGGGTTGGACCCTCCCGCGTGTAGCCGTGCGCGGCTTAGCCGTGTCTGGGGAAAGGGGGATCCTGGGGGTAGAGCTGATGCTGGGTGTTTGGACCTTTAAGGCCCCCCGGCGGAGGCAACACACCCCTTTGGCCTCTGCTTCACATAGACGGCACCCCCGGACTGACCCACCCGGGGGAAATCGGTAGTTGCCTTTTCCTGTCTCTCTCTCCCTACAACCTTCGTCTTTTCCTTACTTTCCACCTTTCCTGTCTCCTTCTCATTTCTTTATTACTTCCGCCCTTCCTGGCAGCAAGGGTTAACCTTGTGTGAGTAGCCAACCTTGGTTATATCATATTGGGTTATAGCAGCAACGTACGCTGGCGTTTGCAGGCCCTGTTTTTCAGGCCCTGCAGCGTCCCCTTGTTGGACTCCATGGTGGGGGTGGGTAGCTAGCGTTGCTGCCGAAAACTACACATCCACACATGGCTGCTTTCTTCCCTCCATTACCTGATCGCCCTCAGAAAAGAGGGCGCACCGATGAAGTAGTCCAGTTTTTTGGCCACCAAAAAGAATCCTTCCCGCGCTTCCATGTCATTCATTCTGCACAACCAGATAAACCAGTACGAACAATCTCACCCTTCCTCGCTTCCAAGTCATTGACTGAAGTCTTTGGTCCTGGTTATAAGGCGTCGAGAATGGCAAGCGGTGATCTCCTCTTGGAGCTCGGCGATCAAAAACAATACGAAAAAGTGTCAAAACTAGTGTCATTTGGGGAAACCGAAATAACTATAACCCCGCACCGCACGATGAACACCACCAGTGGTGTTGTCTCTGACGATGACTTGATAGAGCTCACTGAGGCTGAACTCTTGGAAGGCTTCCGTGACCAGAATGTTATCAATGTTAGACGAATTAAGATGAGGCGAGATGGAAAAGAGATCAAGACGAAACACCTGATACTCGCGTTCGGCTCAAGTGTCCTTCCCGAGTCCATCGAGGTCGGTTATATCAAACTTAGTGTTGGACCATACGTTCCCAATCCTCTCAGATGCTTTAAGTTCCAACGTTTTGGCCACAGTTCATAGAACTGTCGAGGCCGGCTGACTTGTGCCAAGTGCAGTGACAAAGAACATTCCTCTGAAACGTGCCAGAACACTCCACATTGTGTTAATTGTGATGGCGAGCACGCCGCGTACTCGCGGTCGTGCCCGTCCTGGAAAAACAAAAGGAAATCGCTACAATCAAAGTCAAGGAAAACATAACTTTCAAGGAGGAACGAAGGCGGATATCATACCTGCCCAAGAAAACCTTTGCCGATGTGGTGCGTCAGAGGGCAGCGTCACAACGGCCTCCGGCGGCTGTCCGACTCACAAGCAGTGAGTCGGCAGTTACGCCTTCTGCCCCCGCGGCGGTTGCAGCTAGCGCTGCTCCGTCAACCGAGGGGAAGGGACCATCGACCCCGAAGGTGGGCGTAGCCGAGGCTGCCTCAACTTCCCAGGTCCCTTCCAGCGCTGGCAACGGCCGCCGCAGCCAAATCCCCCAGGGAGCCCCATCGACCTCCGGGCTGGTGGGCGCAGAGGGCTTGCCATCCAAGGCGGGACCCTCGCAGGTAACTTCCCGCTCGCAAGAGCACGTGTCCGGCGCCTCACAAGAGGCAATGGACACTACACTTATCCCCACGGCGCGCCAAGCGCCTAAGGAGCGGCGAGGCTCTCTCGAATGCTCCAGAAAGGGCAGAACTCCTGTTACAGGGCCTCGAAAGAGCTCTGTAACCTAAGGCATCACCTCCGTTTTCATACACACAGCACTTATTTACTTCCAATATGGATACACAAATAATCCAATGGAACGTCAGAGGTCTTCTTAGGAACCTTGATGACGTACAAGAACTTATCCAAAAACACAACCCAAAAGTGATATGCCTACAGGAAACACACTTAAAACCACAACACACAAACTTTCTCCGACCGTATGTCAAGTTTCGCAAAGATCGCGGTGATGCTGTCGTATCATCAGGCGGTGTTGCAATTTTTATTCATAAAAGCATTTCCTGTCAGCACTTACAGCTACAAACGCCCCTTGAAGCAGTGGCGGTTCGAGCTGTTCTTCTAAGTAAACTCACCACCATTTGCTCGCTTTACGTACCCCCACACTACAAACTAAACAAACTTGAATTTCAGTCCCTTATAGACGAATTGCCTGAACCTTACGTTGTTCTTGGCGACTTCAATGCGCACAGTTACCTGTGGGGTGACTCTCGTATAGATGCGCGAGGTCGCCTGGTTGAACACTTCCTTTTCTCTTCTAGTGCGTGCCTTCTGAATAAGAAGGAAACCACATATTACTGTCTTGCAAACAAAACCTTCTCTTCAATTGATCTCAGCATAGTTCCCCGTCCATACTGCCCGAACTCGAATGGAAAGTTACAAACAATCCTTACGGGAGCGACCACTTCTCCATACTGATAAGAACATCTAAAGAAAACGAATATCCTCCACAAGGTCCTAGGTGGAAGATAGACACATCCGACTGGGAAAAATTTTGAACTCTCACCAGCATCTCATGGGCTGACATGGAAATTGATGCTGCCGTGGATTATCTTACAGCATTCATAATAGATGCCGCATCAAAATGCATATCCGAAGTAAGTGGTTTGGCATGCAAACCACGTGTACCGTGGTGGAACAGCGAATGTAGGATCGCCCGTAAGAATCAGAACAAGGCGTGGGGGTTGCTACGCGCTTCTCCCACTGCAGAGAATCTTATCAATTTTAAAAAAGTAAAGTCCCAAGGCAGGCGAACCCGCCGACAGGCCAAAAGAGAAAGTTGGCGCAAGTTTCTTTCGAGTATTAGCTCGTTCCGAGATGAGGCCAAAGCCTGGAACAGGATTAATAGGATTAGAGGGCGGCAAACATATTCACTCCCTCTGGTAAACACACAGGGCGATACACTGCAAGACCAGGCAGACTCACTTGGGGAGTATTTTGAGAACGTGTCAAGTTCAACAAATTATTCACAATCCTTTCTGAAACACAAACAAATAGAAGAATGTAAGCCTCTAATGAGAAAATGTCGTCAGGATGAACCATACAACCGTCCTTTTAGTATTGCAGAGTTGAGAGCTGCCTTGAGCGCATGCAAGAGCTCTGCACCAGGATCGGACAGAATAATGTATGAAATGATCAAAAACGTACACAATGACACGCAAGTTACAATACTTGCACTTTTTAACACTATTTGGGTTGTGGGGTACCTTCCAACCGCATGGAAACAAGCCATTGTGGTCCCTGTTTTGAAACAAGGCAAAGATCCTTCCTCAGTCGCAAGTTACCGCCCGATAGTCCTCACAAGCTCCCTTTGTAAGGTATTTGAAAAAATGATTAATCGGCGACTAATTCACTTCCTTGAACTGAGCAAAGTGCTAGATCCCTATCAGTGTGGCTTTAGAGAAGGGCGGTCCACAACTGATCATCTTGTACGTATTGAAGGATACATTCGCGACGCTTTCATACACAAACAGTTTTTCCTATCGATATTTCTCGTTATGGAGAAGGCGTACGACACAACGTGGCGGTACGGAATCTTGCGAGACTTGTCGAGAACGGGCATCCGTGGCAATATGCTAAAACTGATAGAAAGTTACCTGTCCAATCGTACCTTCCGCGTGAAAGTGGGGAATGTACTATCACGTCCATTCATGCAGGAGACTGGTGTACCCCAGGGAGGTGTGCTCAGCTGCACGCTGTTTATAGTTAAAATGAACACACTCCACACTTCATTACCACCAGCTATATTTTATTCCGTGTACGTAGATGACATACAAATAGGTTTTAAATCCTGTAACCTTGCAGCGTGCGAAAGGCAAGTACAGCAGTGTTTGAACAAGATATCTAAGTGGGCAGACGAAACTGGATTTAGAGTCAACCCCCACAAAAGTTCACGTGTTCTCTTTACAAGAAAGAGAGGCCTGGTTCCAGACCCGTGCATGGAACTGGGTGGACAACAAATACCTGTCAACAAAGAACAGAAATTTCTAGGTGTAACACTTGATTCTAAGCTTACCTTCATCTCGCACATAAAATACCTCAAAACTAAATGTCTAAAAACTATGAACTTACTAAAGACGCTATCACACACAACATGGGGTAGCGACAGGAAATGTATAATGAATATTTATCAGAGGCTTATTCAATCTCGGTTAGGCTATGGCGCCAGAGTGTACAACTCTGCCGCCCCGAGCGCACTAAAAATGCTGGATGCCACCCACTACCTGGGTATCCGTCTGGCCACGGGCGCATTCAGAACTAGCCCCATTCAAAGCTTGTATGTAGAATCGAATGAGTGGCCACTTAATCTGCAGAGATCTTACATCAGCTTCACATATTTCCTTAAAGTGCACTGCAATAATCAACATCCATGTTTTAACACTGTTAACGTGACCTGCACTACACTTTTCCATAATCACCCCTCTTTAAGAAAGCCTTTCTCGCTTCGAGTGAGGAAGCTTAGTGATGATATACATGTCCCACTCCTCGAGCTTCGCCTAATACGTCGAACCCATTTGTTACCACCTTGGGAGTGGCAGGTCATAGAATGTGACATATTCTTTTTAGTAGTTACGAAACACGCACCAGAGATGGAAATACGCACCCATTTCCTGGAACTCCAGCACAAGCACTCCTGCGCAGAGTTCTCTACAGACGCTTCAAAGTCTAATGCCGGGGTGTCCTATGCTGCCATCGGCCCATCCTTCTCAGAATCCGATGTACTACATCCGGAAACAAGTATATTTACGGCCGAGGCCTACGCGTTACTGTCTGCTGTGAAGCATATAAGAAAATCAAAACTCCAAAAGTCAGCGATATATACAGACTCCTTAAGTGCCGTGAAGGCCCTGATGTCACTCTATACACACAAAAATCCAGTACTTATAGAACTCTACACCCTCTTGTGTAAACGTATATATTTAACCAGCGTATCATTATATACTGGGTGCCTGGCCATAGGAGCATTGAGGGTAACGTTCTGGCGGACGAGATGGCCACGTCAATCGCATCGCAAGCTGTTAACCCTACCGCTGCAGTGCCTGTCACAGATCTGAGGCCTTTCTAGCTAAGGAGATTGCGAGACCACTGGCAACGCATGTGGGACGCGGAAACGGATAATAAGCTCCACCTGATAAAGCCACAGTTACTATTCTGGCCCTCAACTACAAAATCGCGCCAAACAGATGTCCTATTCTGTCGCCTCAGAATAGGACACACGTTTGGCACCCATAATTTTCTACTCACCGGAAGTGAGCCTCCAACCTGTGGTAGATGCGGGGAGAGGCTGATCGTATTCCACGTCCTCCTGGAGTGTCGCGAAGCCGAATCTGAGTGAAAGAGACATTTTTCATTAGCATACCGACAGCACATTCCCCTTCATCCTGCAATGCTTCTTGGTTCAGAACCGCTTTTTAACGCGATAGCGTTAAGGAGCTCATGTCGCAGAAAAGCCGGTGTCGTCGGCGTCGGTGTCGGCGTCCGCGGCGTTGGCCGTGAGCGATAAATCACGGCAGGCACTTCATAAATAAAAAGCAACTTCCAAGATGGGCTGGGTGGGAATCGAACCAGGGTCTCCGGAGTGTGAGACGGAGACGTTACCACTGAGCCACGAGTTCGATGCTTGAAAGAGGTACAAAAGCGCCTCTAGTGAACGCGGTGTTGCCTTAGAAACGAGCTGTTTCTAAGGCTCAGGCGTGCGTCGCTTGCTCAGGCGCACATTTCGTTGTCGCGCCGAACGCTGCGTTGCTCGACGCTCACCGCGTCCGATGCGGGGCGCGTAGTCGCTGCGCCGTAGCCCATTGTCTTACACCCCTTGGCGGGTCGACGGGAACGCTGTCGCGTTCCACTCTTGAAGGCGAAGCTTAAGCGTCCTCCAATTTTATGCGAAGCATATTACTAGAGCTCAACCCAGCTCCTCAGGCGCGGCGGTGTCGCCTTCAATACCACGTGACACCGTGACGTCACGACAGAGGAGAAACGGGGCGCCAACTCGCGCCGTCGCTCGCGGCGTCACGGCGGTATATAAGCAGCTGCGCTTGCCTCTGCTAGACACTCACGAGGTGAGATGCCTCCTGGAGACAGAGCTGCTCGTTGGAATGAGAAGCGAAGGTTGCGGCGTGCTGCAGAGACTGTTTCTAGGTGGCTTTGCTACGGCGCAGCGACTACGTGCCCCGCATCGGACGCGGTGAGCGTCGAGCAACGCAGCGTTCGGAGCGACAACGAAATGTGCGCCTGAGCAAGCGCCGCACGCCTGAGCCGACGCCGACGACACCGGCTTTTCTGCGACACGAGCTCCTTAACGCTGTCGCGTTAAAATAAAGGCTAGTATGCTTCGCATCCTGGGCTTAACCTTAGCTAAGCCACAGCCAGTTTTTTAATACAGACATAGTCCTCGGTTTCCTGAGAGATGTGGTCTTACATGTTATTAGCCCCATGCATTCGTAGCGCTTCCTCTCTTTAGAGGATGCCGCTGGGATAGTTGTACTGTATAGCACATGCCTCCAGACCCTTGTGTTTCAAGGGCTCTAAGGAGGCAGTAGTGCTCTAGCATTTCTTATAATCTGATATATTCTACCTATCGTATCATTCTTTTTAAATGCATATAAATGTCCATAGTACAAGTCATACGTCATCGCCATAATTTTATTACACAGATTTTACGCACTTTAGAGCGTATATTTTAAGGCCCCTTTACAGCCACGTCACACCAACTTCATGGTAACCATAATTACACTGCAAAATCATTACCATAGACATGGCGCTCTTTGGCCATACCTGGCCCTTGCGCCATAAAACGCCATACATCATCATCATCAAGTGAAAATCGGCCACCACCACTTTTTGCCACGGATTACAATCGTTTCGGCGCCTACATTTGTATCCATCTGGTCCGTAACCTCCCATAAAACTTGTACTGAGCAACAGTGTTTTTTGCTGGCCACCTTGATTTGCTTATTCTGAACACGAGCGTAGCTGTCTGCAGATGACATTGGCTCTACGCCGTGAATGGTGCTTACGATCGTTACTACAGAATTGTCCATCCAGCAAACAACAATTATCCCATTGTCGCTCAGCACTGGCTCTTCGTGGATGCGAGTTTGGCTCTTGACGAATTGTGGTCGAGCGATAGGGCAGTCTTTGGGAGCACGGTTCTGCTTCACTGTGCCCGTGCCTTCGTAGCCCTGTGCCTTGAAATGCCTGAGTAACGTTATGCCTGCGATAAATTATCAAAATAGAAAAAAGAATGGAGGGTCGTGCGTCTCGGCTGCGAGTTCATCCAACATTTGAAGAAGTGGCACCGCTGCTTTTCCGAGGTCTTTTTCATATTTTTCAGATGATCCGGGATCCCCTGCTTGCCTTGATACACTTTGAAGTTTATATGGTATCCGTTCTTGGCATTTAGGCACCATACTTTATACCCGAAGCGGATAGGCTTTCCGCGTATAAACTGTTTAGAGCCATGACGACCATAATACTCAATCACACTTTCGTCATAGCTCAGGTGACGCACAGGTTAAAAGTGCTCCAGAAACCTTGCTTTCAATAGTGCCATCAATGGACGCAACTTTGGTAACTTGTCACTAAGCTTTAGGCTTGCATTTCGCACAGTGCAAGAATCGCATTACCTGTACGAAGCAATTTCTTCGCATAGCATTGTAGGCCATCGTCTTGCGCATATCCAAGCCGCTGTCCCAATAGTACTTTTTCCATGGCAAGCGGTTATAGCCGGACAAAACGAGCACTCCAAGGATCAGGCGACAGCAGATTTGTCGAAGGATACAGGGCAGATTGTTCTAGAGAAACTGGCCACCCTGTATACGCCATGCCTCATAACGTCGAGCGTACCGCAATCTTGGAAGAACTCTCACATAATCTTAATCCATAAGAAATGGGTCGCCAAAGACTTTGCAAAATTAGAGACCGATGAGCTTACTGTCCGTTGCCTACAAAGTATTTACTAAGGTAATCGCAAACAGAATCAGCAACACCTTAGACTGATGTCAACGAAAGGAACCGGCAGGATTCCGTAAACGCTACTCAACAATAGACCATATTCAAACTATCAATGAAGTGAGAGAAATGTGCGGAACATAACCAACCCGTGTACATAGCTTTCATTGATTACGAGACGGCGTTTGATTCAGTCGAAACCTCAGCAGCCATGGAGGGAGGCATTACGGAATCAGTGTGTAGACGAGCCGTATGTAAAAATACTGAAAGATGTGTTTACCGTCTCCACAGCCACCGTAGTCCTCCATAAAAAAAGCAACAACATCCCCCCCCCCCAAAAGAAAGGCGTCAGGCAAGGAGACACGATGCCTCTAATGCTATTCACAGCGTGTTTACAGGAGGTAATCAGAGACTTGGATTTGGGAAGAATTGGAGATAAGGGTTAATGGTGAATACCTTAGTAATTTGCTATTCGCTGATGATATTGCCTTGCTTAGTAGCTCAGGGGACCAGTTCCAATGCATGCTCACTGACCTGGAGAGGCAAAGCAGAAGGGTGGGTCTAAAATTAATCTGCAGAAAACTAAAGCAATGTTTAACAGTCTAGGAAGAGAGCAGCAGTTTACGATAAGTAGCGAGGCACTGCAAGTGGTAAGGGAATACATCTACTTAGGGCAGGTAGTGACCGCGGATCCGGATCGTGAGACTGAAATAATCAGAAGAATAAGAATGGGCTGGGGTGCGTTTGGCAGGCATTTTCAGATCATGAAGAGCACGTTAACATTATCCCTCAAGAGAAAAGTGTTTAACAGCTGTGTCTTACTGGTACTCACGTACGGGGCAGAGACCTGACGGCTTAAGAAAAGGTTTCTACTTAAATTCAGGTCGACGCAACGAGCAATGGAAAGAAGAATTATGTGTGTAACGTTATGATAAGAGCAGATTGGGTGAGGGACAAATGCGAGTTAAATACATCTTAGTTGAAATCAAGAAAAAGAAATGGGCATGGGCACGACATGTAATGAAGAGGGAAGATTTAGATGGTCATGAAAGGTTACGGACTGGATTCCAAGGGAAGGGAAACGTAGCAGGGGGCGGCCGTAAGTTAGGTGGGCCGATGAGATTAAGAAGTTTACAGGGACAACATGGCCACAATTAGTACATGACCGGGGTAGTTGAAGTATGGAAGAGGCCTTTGCCCTGCAGGGGGTGTAACCAGGCTGATCATGATGATGATGAATCTATCGACGCGCTGTATTTCTGAAGTCAAGTTTATTTAATAGCTGTAGTTTTCATTGTGTGAGTTCATTTGCATCGGCTGTATGGGACATACGCCGGTGCCCCCCTCCCCCGCCCCTTGTTATCATTGCACTAGCTTGCGCACGCCACCCATGGGCTTGGTTGCATGATGACGACTGTGTGACGCCATCGAAGTGGCTATGATGAAATTACGAAAAGGAATTCAGAAGACCACGAGTGTAT